>NC_134483.1:444867394-445087394 GCF_040206685.1 Ascaphus truei
AAGAAACAAAAAGGAACGAGATGAGGAAAATGTAATGATTGTGGATAGGGGAATGAGGAAGCAAAAAAAGAGACCACTAGCAGTGGGACGTAGAAGAGATTCACAGGGAGGGAAAAGAGGGAAAAGATAAATAGGGAATGAGATGAAAATATTAGGTTTTTTTCTGAGGGACTTTTAAACATTTACGACAGACTCCCATATGTTTAATGTTGTGCACAATTATTTATTTGACTGCAGTGTCTTTTTGAAGTGAAACTTCCTTAGTGGCACCTCATTCGTGATGGGGCAAAAAAGAATTGTGGAGACAGAAATGAAACGGATGTGACGTCAGTGCTGGCAGTTGAGGCCGGGCTGTGTTCTGGCTCAGCCCGACCCCAACACTGACATCACACCCGCTCCACAAATCAGATGCGGCGGCGGCGGCGATAGCCGCCGGCGCCGCTCCTAATCACCCCCCACACCCCACCCAGCCCCACACCCCCCACACACCATGACATATGCGGCGGCGATAGCCGCCGCTCCTAACGGCCGCTGACATGCTGCGCAGCCTCTCTCCTCCCTACCTCCGCTTTCCTGCGTCCCGCTGACTCAGCGCCGCCGGGGTCGAGGAGAGGAGCCCAGGGATCATGGAGGGTATCCGCCGCCGCAGCTCATAACGAGCTCTGCTCCCCCCACCTGCTGACATGCGGCGGCGGCAGCCCTCAAAATTTAATTGCCGCCACTCCTGCTGACCTCCCTCGGCCGAGGCATGGAACGGGGGGGGGGGGGGGGGGGGTAGAGTGAGCTGCGTTCCCCACAGCACCAAGCCAGCTCCCGCTGACGATGACACGCTGCCCCCCTTCCCCGCCGACACTGCCTCTGCCCACGCAGCACTTCCGGAGGGGGGGGGGCCTTTATTAGGTATCTGCCCGGTGCCCGGTGCGGCCGCGTCTCGCCGGGGGGTGGGGGGGGGGCGAGGAGAGACTCAGGCAGAGCCGCCGCGGGTCCGCAGCTCTGCCTGTCTGTGAGGGGAGTAGGAGTCTCAGGCAGAGCCGCCGCGGGTCCGCAGCTCTGCCTGTCTGTGAGGGGAGTAGGAGTCTCAGGCAGAGCCGCCGCGGGTCCGCAGCTCTGCCTGTCTGTGAGGGGGGGGGGGGAGGAGAGTCTCAGGCAGAGCCGCCGCGGGTCCGCAGCTCTGCCTGTCTGTGAGGGGGGGGGGGGGGAGGAGAGTCTCAGGCAGAGCCGCCGCGGGTCCGCAGCTCTGCCTGTCTGTGAGGGGGGGGGGGGAGGAGAGTCTCAGGCAGAGCCGCCGCGGGTCCGCAGCTCTGCCTGTCTGTGAGGGGGGGGGGGGAGGGAGGAGAGTCTCAGGCAGAGCCGCCGCGGGTCCGCAGCTCTGCCTGTCTGTGAGGGGGGGGGGGGGAGGGAGGAGAGTCTCAGGCAGAGCCGCCGCGAGTCCGCAGCTCTGCCTGTCTGTGAGGGGGGGGGGGGGGAGGAGTCAGGAGAGAGGGGGCAGGACACAGAAAGAGAGACACACATACAGTGACAGACACACACACATACATATATACACACACAGACACACACACTGACTGACACACATACACACACACACACTGACTGACACACATACACACACACTGACTGACACACATGCACACACACTGACACATACACACACACTGACTGACACACATGCACACACACTGACACATACACACACACTGACTGACATACACACACACTGACTGACATACACACACTGACTGTGAATAGGTTAGGGGGATGTGTGAGGTGCAGGGGGGCTGCGCATACGTCACACGGTCACACGCACGCACACGGTCACACACACACGCACATGGTCACGCACACACACACAGTCACACGCACACACACACAGTCACACGCACAGTCAGTCGCGCGCACAGTCAGTCGCGTGCACACGCACTGTCACGTGCACTGTCACGCGTACACGCACTGTAACGCGCACAGTCACACAGTAACACGCACAGTCACACGCACAGTCGCACAGTCACACGCACAGTCGCACAGTCACACGCACAGTCGCACAGTCACACAGTCACACGCACAGTCACACAGTCACACGCACACACACAGTCACACGCACACACACACAGTCACGCACACACACACAGTCACGCACACACGAGGAATTCACGCTTAGTGCAAATACAAGGGATGTGTACGCATGTTCTAAGTCAAATTTATTTGCGTTTTGTCAATGAAATTGTATTTTGATTTTTAATTAAAACATCACCAATACAAATACAATTTCTGTGACAAAAGTCAAAGAAGTTTCACTTACTATGCGCGTGCACAGCACACACAGCTTTTTATACTGCACACAACAGTTTACGTATTTTAGGGTTTGTTTAATTCTGTCTTATTCACTTCTGCGCTGAAGAGAACTACAAATAATCAGTTAACAAAAATTTGTAAACCTATTTTACAATGGCGACATCCATGCATGAAACAGATTGATTTATCAGAGCAGCAGCCCCACCATTACCTGGGTCATTGTTTCAGAGGATACTGTATGTTCCAGGTGTATGTTTAGCCTGTAGACAAATGATGTCCTAATTAAAGAGAAAATCTACAATGATGAATGAATTTCTTCAAGTTCTCTGTAATAAAAAGTCCAGCCCTCAATGTACTTATGCACACCTCAAATAAACGAATTTAGACCACGTGAAAAATACTTTATCAAAGTCTCTCAACTGCAGAGCTGGAGTAAACCAAGTGCTAGAGATTGCACAAGCTATCAAAGACAAGCATGGGAATTTGTCTTTCAATCAACATGGTGCAAGGTATTGCACTATATTTGCAGCCATTCTCTACAGAGTGAATTCTGGAGGTGAAAGGAGAGATTATGATCGATTATGATATTGTACTGAATTGACCAAAATTAAAAAGGACAAAACAAGTGATAATTGGAGGTGCAAAACTGTGAATTAGTAGTGAATTACACGAAAAGAGTGCAGGGAATAAGGAGATATGCTCTTACAGAGAACTCACTTTGTTGCACACCACCCTTTAAAACATAACATTTAAATAAATTATAAATAAGACATGACTGTTCTTGAATTTACACAGTAATTAAAAAGTATTAAGTAGGTTAAACTTGGCAGTTAAAAGACCACTCCTCTAGACTTTGTTATAGATTATTGCTCATTAGCAAATCATCTTACTGAAGGAGTAATACATTCCTTTCTAGGAGTGGTTCATCTCACGAAATTAGGGTATACGTTTTTCCCAGTTTGTCTCTGATTGTATTGCTTAGTTGAATTCTGCAGCCAAACTGCACCAAATATTCCCCAGATAAACAATTCATTGGTGTGTCTGCATACATACAGTACAGTAAATCATCCTGATCTATCCACAAAAAGGATCAGTCATTGATGCTATTATTTCTACATTACTAACAAGATTTTGATCTTGGCAACAAAAAAAAAACCTGTCAAATGAATGACCTTATGATTATTATTTGGGGAGATGGGTTATATTTTTGGGTTAGAAAACTTCAGGAATGGCACTAAAGAAAATCAACAGGTACGATCTGGTAATGATCTGTGTGTTGGAGCTACATTTAATTATTTTAAATAGAATCAGTTTCAGTTTACAGTGCTTCATGTTCATGTTCAAGATGGGAAAATAATTTCTGAGTGACCATGAAATGCTGCTTCTTGCTACATTACAGAAAAGTATGTAGCAAAGCAGTGCGCTGCTGGCTCCTGCAGCACCAATGGGACTAATCAACCTCTCAATCTCTCTGTGTCCACTGGCAATAGCTGTGTGAGTCCAATGTTAGATCTCTTCCAGACATTTTAAGTAGGAGCATTTCAACATGCTGGCCTCATCAAGCATACAGTACGTTATATTACTTGATTGCATATGGTGTGCGGAAAGCATGACTCCCCAGTAAAACAAATAAAGCGGCTATTTACACAGCGGTCATGATCCAAAGATCCCAATCAGTCAGATCTGGACTGGACCAAAAGAAAATGACATTTTAATGGAAAGCTTCTAAACATCAAAGATAGCAGCCCCATAGAAGCCTGTGGGACCACGGATGCTAACATGAACGGCCCTGCCTTCCAGTTACTACTCCAACTAAGAAAGACTGCTTTCCAATGAGTGAGATGCACTCCAAATAAGACTGTTTCCAAATGAGTGAGATGCACTCCAAATAAGACCGTTTCCAAATGAGTGAGATGCACTCCAAATAAGACTGTATCCAATGAGTGAGATGCACTCCAAATAAGACTGTATCCAATGAGTGAGATGCACTCCAAATAAGACCGTTTCCAAATGAGTGAGATGAACTCCAAATAGGATAGGCTGCATTTCAATTAGTGAAAATCTTTCCAGATAATAGCTCAATTGTTTGCCTTTTTCAAATGCCGTTTTCCAATGCTAAATCCTATATTCCCTTCCCATGCCTGCACACTTTGGGGCCTTTTCACTAAACCTCGATAAAATCAGTGCATTGCCGATTGACTTTGCATTGTTTTATCGCGCTTTAAAAAAAATGTGTGTCAAAACGGTATTCACTAAGAAAAAACAGCATTTTTTAAAGGTTTGGTAAAAAAAAATGCAAGATCGAACGACTTGTTTTTTTCAATGTGTTACGGCGCTATAAGGGTTTGTTTAAACTGCAGCCTGACGCTGCGTCTCCATGCACGGCTCTTACAGGCAATCGTGCAGTTTAAATATTAATTTTAATACTAATGTGCAGGAGCAGGGGGTCTCCTGAGCTGAACCACATTGATTTCAGCCTCGGGGACCCCTACTTCCTGAGATACAGGCCCTGGTCTGGGGTGCCGGTATCCCCGCCATTTTTAAATCCTCTGCGTCACTTGACCGGGGGATTTAAATACTGCAGGAGATACCAGCACCCCATAACCGGGCCTGTAACTCAGGAAGTAGGGGGTCCCCAAGGCTGAAATCAATGTGGTTCAGCTCAGGAGACCCCCTGCTCCTGCACAATAATATTTAAAAAAAAAACATTATTACCGTATCGGCTAGCCGCTAAGGCAATGAAGGGTTTAAGGCATAGTAGCGGGTTTATTGGGGGCATGGGGGTGAGTGAAGGGGGTACTTGGCCCAGGGTGGGTGGTTAGGCCTACCAGAAAGGTTGCGGGTGCAGATAACCCCTTCATTTCCACAGCGGTGGTAACCGCTATGGTAATGAAGGGGTTAACCCCTCCCGCTACCCACCCGATAGGCCTAACCACCCACCCTGGGCCAAGTACCCCCTTCACTCCCCTCCACTGCACCCACTAAACATTAAAATAACTACTACCTACCAATAAACAACCCACGCACCCCCTGTACTCCCAACAAACCCCCTCGCCACCTTAACACGTACAGTAATGGGCAAAATTACTATTTTCCAGATGTGGATAATAGTGCATTTGCCCATTAAAAATAAAACCAGCCAGCATAAAATAAATAAAAGTTCTACTTACCCCTGCCAGGATGAAGGCCGTTCTCATCTTCCTCCCTGTGAATGTCCTACATGGGCAGGAACATTACAATAAAAAAAACAATGGCCACTAACCCCAGAAATTAAGGGGTTAACACCTCTCCTCCGCTACCCACCTGGGAGGCCTAACCCACCCTCCCGGATCAACTACCCCCACCCTCTACCCATTGATTGGCACAGTGGTACACCATGCCCATATAATATGAGCATGATTTGTCACTATGGCAGTCAATGGGCAACCTACAAAAAACACCAAAAATACAAATTGAAATCAAACCAAGCACCAAAAATACAAAATGTAATCTAACCAAAGGAAGTCACAAAAAATGGAAGCTGTCACATGGTTTACTAACCAGAAGTTGAAGAGCATTGCATCGAGGATCAAGAGGTTCCTGCTGCAGTCGGAATCGGAGGGTGATGACATCAAAAGGTAAGAAAACATTGATTGTAAGTTATTTTGTTTCTTTGGTATTGAAAATTTTATTTTTAAATTATAATCTTTTTAGTTGCCCATTGACTGCCAATGCGTTTATCTATGCCCCTTTCGGACAGATAAATACAGTGACAGGCAATGCATTTTTTTGGCAAATGCTTGTTTTTATTTCATTGTAATGTTTTGTATTTTTGCTTATTGTTTTTATTTTATTGTTTTGTAGTTTTGGTGCTTGGTTTATTTAATTGTTGTGTAGTTTTGGTGCTGCTTGCTTTATTAAATTGTTGTGTATTTTTGGTGCTTGGTTTATATAATTTTGTATATTTGGTGCTTGTTTTTTTTTTAGGTTGCCCATTGACTGCCATAGTGGCAAATCATGCCCATATTATATGGAAATGGTGTACCACTGTGCCAATCAATGGGTAGAGGGTGGGGATAGTTGCCCCGGGGAGGGTGGTTAGGCCTTCCGGGTGGGTAGAGGGGGAGGGGAGTTAACCCCTAAATTACTATAGCAATTCCTAACCGCTAAGGTGATTATTATTTTTATTATTATTATTGTAATGTTCCTGACCATGGAGGACGGAGAGGACGGGGAGGAAGACGAGGACGGCCTTCATCCTGGCAGAAGTAAGTAGAACTTTTATTTACTTTATGCTGGCTGGTTTTATTTTTAATGGGCAAATGTACTATTATCAGTGTTCGACAAACCTATACATTTGCACGCCCCGGGCGAGTGGATTTAACATCGTGGCGAGCTCCTATTGGCCCAAGCAGCACACTGTGGTACTAGGTGGCGAGTAGATTTTTTTGTTCGGCGAGTAGATTTTTGGGTGATTTGTCGACCACTGACTATTATGCATATCTGGATAATAGTAATTTTGCCCACTACAGTACTTTATGTGTTGGGGTTGGGGGGGAGGAGGCGGTTGTATTTATTTTAATGTATTGCAGTGCAATGTTCTTTTTGAATGAGGAAAAGCGCTATTAGCCATCTTTGGCTAATAGCACTTTTACCCATTCCTGTTGTTGGTACAGGGGGTGGGAGAAGGTAGTAGCTACCACAGGGTGGTGTTTAGGCCTTGCCAGAGGGTAGCGCGAGGGCTTAACCACTTCATTACCTTAGCGGTTGTAACCACTAAGATAATGAAGGGCTTAATTTCTACTGCCACCTTCGGGCAACTACAAGCTTTACCCACCCCATGTGCCAACAACAAAGCAGTATATGCTATTTAACCCTTTCATTACCTTCACGGTTAGCTGCTAAGGTAATGAAACTGGCTGCAATTTTTTTTTTTATTGCACAGGATTGATACCGGAGGCTGACAGGGACCCCAGGATCTCCAGGGGGCCCTGGGGGTCTCCGGGTGGTCCCCGCCGGCCTCGGTATCAATCCTCTGCAGTAAAAATAAAAGAAAATGCTTTTATACATCTTGCAATATCTTTAGAACCAGCCTTTAGCTGGCGCCAACATATTGCAACATATTAAAGTTCGATAAGCTTATCACTGCTTAGTGAATAGCAGTCCTGGCAACAACAAAAAAGCGATTTGGGGCTTTTTTTGCCTTCTCGTACGACGTTTTATGGTCAGGGTGTTAAAGCTCGTTTAAAAATCATTACAGCGCGATACTGCACTGTTATCGAAGTTTGGTGAATAGCAAAACAGGCAATATCGAGCTGTAAGGGCATTGAACGTGCATCAAGCACTTATCGAAGTTTAGTGAATGAGCCCCTGTGTGTGACACAGCACTGGGAAATCCGATGCATAATGATACAAAATAGTTTATCGAAATTGGGATCCACCCCAACATAGTAGTATGTAAGTAACATGACTGTAGCGTTCAATCACACACAGACTGTAAGCTCCTCGGGGCAGGAACTCCTCTTCCTTAATGTTACTTTTATGTCTAAAGCACTTATTCCCATGATCTGTTATTTATATTATCTGTTATTTATTTGATTACCACATGTATTACTACTGTGAAGCGCTATGTACATTAATGCCGCTATATAAATAAAGACATAAAATACAATACAAAAGGGGCTTGGGAGTGGCACAGAAAAGCAAAGTACTCAATACATATAAATATGTTTTCTTTATGTTCCCTACAAACTAATAATATTTGAGTTGAAACTTTAAGCAGCACATTTTTCCTAAGGAGGAGATGCAGCCAATTGAATCGCCCAAATCTAAACGCTACCAGCAGAGCTACATAATACTGTACCAAGAAAAGTCACCACATAGAGAGAGCATTTGAAAACTTTACCTTAACAAAATATTTTTACAAAGTAGGTTACAAGGAATTTGACCACAATGTTTGTTAAGATTTTTACCATTAGGTCTAACCTGGTGATAAAAGGAAGAAGAACCGCTCATTCTGCCGCCCTACACAAGGAGTGCAAATGTAATCATACAGAAATGTGAAAACTCTTTAAACAGGACCAGTACAGTATGGTACCGATTATTTTACAAATCTCAAAGGAGTGTGTGTATTAAGGCAAATGTAATCCACTGCTTGGAAATAAAAACATGAGTATATACTGTATATCAAAGGGAAAAAAACAATTGTAAGTTATAGGACTTTCTTCCTTGATACTTGAATTACACCACTTTTGCTTTGACATATACAGGGGGTCATTTATCACATTCCTCTGGCTGCTAAGCAGCAATGCAAATATACTACACCAGATTGCAGTATTTCCAATGCAATTAGTGGAATGTTCTTCTTTGATACATGTGGTATATTATTGTTGCCCCAGTTTTCCAGGCTGCCAACTTTGATGAAGGATATTGGTTGGTTGCCACAAAAAAAACTTGCTCTGTCTCAGGCTGAGACTCAGCAGAGATCTGAGAACCACTGCTTTAGGAACTACAACACATTACAAAACGTATCTGTTGCTGGCTACATGTCAGGCACATAAACCGTAATCTTAGCTAATACGTACACTCTGCACATACTGTATGTCTTATGCAGGCTACGTTTATTTCAGGAATAATGCTCTCATTACATATGATGTAATGGTGTTTTGCCGTTTTAAAGTCTTTTAGTAAGTTACCACTTTTACAATATTTCTGATTAGCATTTGGAAGTTGCCGGGGTCTCTCTGTCCTTGGCACCTCTTGACGAATGTTTCCTCTGAGTTTGAGGAGTGGTGCACTACAAAACTTGCTTCATTGCAGACCTATTTTAGTCACATCTCACAGGCATTCTTATAATGTATATCAGTGGCACTTCCAGCTTCTCTCTGATATTAAGGTGGATCTGTCTAAATGACTTAGATTACATCAATAAGGCCTGAATAAGATTTGATACATTTGTCACAAATGTTAATGGACTGAATATGTATGCATCTAGGGCAGTGGTACGCGGCATGGTATATTCAAGGGCCGCATGTGCGCCCCCCAGTTCCATCAAAATGACGCCAGATTACACACATCTATATATGGTGCACTGGTAGAAGGGACGTTGCAGCCGCGGGTAGGAGCTTTTTCCTATTCCTCCAGTCAGCTGCATAATGTCAGTGCGCCGATGAATACTGTCCTGCTCCTCTTGTTACACTGGGAAGGAACTAGTGATTGGCACAGGAGAGGAGCGGAGAAGTACAGTATTAGGGCACAGTCATTAGGCAGCTGAGGGAGCGGGGAGAAGCTTTGATCCCCACCAGCAGTTGCAGCCCCCTGTTCACCAGTTGCCCGCCAGTGGTTTAGGGGCTACATAGTATAAGTACAGCCTGTTTTATATAATACTGAGTCTTAGATGTGTTCAGCTCTTATATAAGGTATCCCTGTATCAAATGACAATAGTGCAAAAAGATACGGATGTTATGTGTTAATAGAACTTGCCATTAACTTCTGAGGCAATACTACAGTATATTTTCTTATACTGCGCTGCCAGTACACGCAGTGCTGTACATTGAATTTTGCAGGTACTATGCATGTGTCTGCAGAGTTTATTATTAAATTTTGGTAACTCAAGCTGTTCCACTTCCGTCAGTGAGCTGAGCTACTCCTTCACTACTGAATATTATTGCGAATTAAAATATCGCTTGTGAGCACATTCACATGTCTCAGACAGGTTTGCAACCCTGCTTATTCCCATTATCTCCTGTCATACAATGCTTCCACTGCAGCAAGGGATTCTGGGAAACGACATGCAGTATCTTATTGCAAACAATTCATATGTGCACTACTTTTCCAGAACCGCCATAGTGAGTAAGGCTGAGGACCCGCTGCACGCGCCCGCACGGCCACCTTGCTTGCCGGCGGCGCATGCAAGTCACTCCACCGCGATCTGCTGTCTGCAGTGAACTTTTTTTGGTGCGGTGGGGGGTGCGGCCATTGAGCCCGGGGAGAGGGGTGGAGGAGGTTGTGGGTCTGCAGGAGAGGAAGGGTTCTGGGAGGTTGTGGGAGGACCCCCCCCCCCCGTGTGTGTGAGAGAGGAGTGGGAGATACACCGTGCAAAACACACACAGCACACACACACACACACACACATACATACACACACTTTCCCGCCCTACCTTTTCGAGGTGGGGGAAGCTCTGACAGCTCCAGGAAAGTACAGCCCCCGGTGCTGATAGGCTCTCCATCGCACCACACGACACGTCACCACTCGGGATCACAATCCTCTTGCATCCCCTGGCAGGTGACACGTCACAGCGCGTAGTGAGCCTGCAGTGAGGAGGGACTGGGGCCGGCTCAGGAGGAAGTCACGAGCCGGTGAGTGACGCGCACATGGCCGCGCGCCGACGACGACCGCAGCGGGTCCTCAGCCTAACAGACATGCATAATTCTGTACACAAATTGTAGCTAATATTGAAAAACGGTTTTCAGAATATAGTGAAAAAAATATATTAATAGTCATTATCGTAATGAATGTACTTTGTGACTGTAAGCCAATATGTAATCCATCATGATTCTTGTGTGTGCATTTATCCTGGATTTCTCAACACAGCCATGGAAATGATTATAAACCATGATTCATGAATATTTTATTTGGTAGCCAACATCCTTAATTCTCCAATGTTTTTCTTACTGTAATGTCATCTGTAAGAAATTGAGAAGTTGCTTCCAAGAAAAGACAGCTAAAAAGCAACAGCTTGTAATGCTGAAAGATCAGCGAAACTTACAAAACTATTTCCAGGTCAATTGATGCCTCATTTTTCTCAGCATATGAAATAGAAAAATGATGTGTGGAAAAAAAAAAGTGTCAATTCATAAAAAAAATAAATCATATGAAAAAGGAAAAGGTGGTGGTGTTTTCAGCCAAATGGAATTCAAATTTTAACTTTCACTCGACCTTGAGGCATACCTTGATGTTTATTCACTATTACAACAATGTCCAACAGATCACTGAATTCTCTTTCCAGTTTTACTTACACGCATATAGATTATTTCATTACACATTAGGCCAGCGCTGCGCAAACTGGGGGGCGCGTCCCCCCTGAGACTGACTGCGGGGGGCATGGGGTTTACAGAGGCCCTGCGTGCTTCCCGAAGGCACTTAAATTAAGTGCCAAGGAAGCGGCGAAGGCCTCTGTAAACCTCACTTACATTGGCTCCGGTGGCTTCTTACACGCGTCGCCATGGCATGTGATGTCATGACGCCGGAGCCGAGGTAAGAGGGTTGGGGGGGGGGGGGGGAGGAGCGCAGAGAAGGGGAACTGCCAGCAGGGGGGCGCAGGGAAAAAAGTTTGCGCTCCCCTGCATTAGGCTACAATTATTTAAGGCAGCAGAATATATGTAAACAATATGAGTAAAAGGAAAAGCTCTGCATTGCAAGGGCAAGGGTAACCAGGCTAAAAAATAAATGTTAAGGTTAAGCCCCCTGGTTTCCCTTGGGTCTTTGGCAGCTACCTAGCACTATAAGCCAGGGGACAGGTATAATAACATGCAAAGTTAAAGTGACCCCTGCTTTTCCACTTTCCATGTTCCTTTTACCCCAGACTCATGAAACTTGCTGTGTATAAGTTTTAGGTGGGATATTTGGGTAAGATTGCAATTATTTTGTTTGCAGGAGTTCAAGGACAGGAGCTACCGGTAGTTCCTTAATTCTACACGGCGAGCAGGCATGATGTGCTGGTACGCGAGTGGAATTACACCGGGGCTGCCCCATGTCCCCCAGACTCCTGGTTTTCGATCCCCGATATCTCAGTCCTATATCTCTTACAGTCATGAGTTTCCCCAATTTATTAAAATGTTTTGTGTACTTTATACATTTATTATAAGGCCCTATGCAGTCGGCCAGGGCATCTGCTTAAGGTGCCAGCAAGTCTGCATAGAGTCCGTAGTTCAAAGAGGAGACGGGATTTTGAGAGGTGTCGGGGTGCTAAGTGGATGGGGCAGGGCGGAGTACTAAGTCCGGAGAACAGAGATCCCTGTTGGGAGGACCCTCTGGTCTGCTGGACTTAGTGGAGCCAGCCCAGTAGGTGGCACTGGGTTGACCATGGGAAGCGGCAGAATGTCGGCGCATTTCCCATTGGTCGATTCATATGTCCCGCCCACTGGGCATCCCGTGCCGGCTTGACATGCCCCCTCCTCTGACGTCAGCCAAGAGACGGGCCCGTTTCTATTGGCTAGTGGGATAGGGTTCCCACACTGATTGGTCGCTCCTCCTACCTCCATGCTAAGGATAGCTTACATACGGAGTGTATGTAAAGAGACAGCCGAGGCAGAGAACCAGACCATCTAGTGACTTGTCGATGAAGATAAGGTGGGCTTTTCAAAGTTGCTCTGTGGCGAATGACAGAGCAACCGGCTTCGTTTTGAAGCTAGGCGTAACGTTGCTCGTCTCTGAATAGGAAGTGGACCCACAGTGTTGAGGTAGGGGTATAAGATCACTGGCCAGAGCCAGGGGACAGAGTCCTGTTAGAGTGGTCGTTATCCAAGCAGAGGTCAAGGCAGGCGGCAAAAGTGCAAGTCCGGGTACCGGCTGGGGCCAAGACAGGCGGCACAGGAGCGGTGGTCGGGGTAACAGGCTGAGGTCGGCAACAGGGAATCCAAAAGAACAGGGAGGGCTCAGGAACAGGGAGGGCTCAGGAATCAGAACAAGGGGGCCAGGAACACAAGGAAATGCATACAATGCTCAAGCATGGGCTTGGAGCCACTGACCGCTATTTTAAGCCCTGGAACAGGTGCAGCCAATTCAGGAAGTTCAGGAAGAAGCTTGCCAGGAACCAAGACAGCCACAACAGCCAAGAAAGGGCAAGCTCCAGCAAAACCCTGGACCGGAACCCTTACACTAAGTCTGCCTCGCAGAGACTGTCAGATGCGAGGGCCAAGTTCTGAGAAATGAACGTAGCGGTTGCGGCTGGGAACTGAAGCCGAAAAGAGGACCAGGAGAACCGGGTGTAATTATAGGGGTACATAAGGATTTTAATCAGTTAGTTAGGATCTGCGATATTATGGTCATGCCTTGAAAGTGGCTCGCAGGCTTATACACTTTGGCCAAAGGGTTAACTAAATGGCCCTTTTTTCAAGAGAAATATAGGTATTTCACTGTGTATTTTTGTCACATTGGATGTTGCTCTGGACTTATTTGTTTCTTGTTTTATACAATTAGCCACGCCCAGTAGCACTCCTTTTGACACTTATATACATATATGTATATATATTGTGGTAATTTTGGGGGGGTTTCTGAGAGCTTGCTGGGTATCTGTGTGTTTGTATACTGAACTGCCTATTTGGAATTTAGCCAAGAGTGACCATGTTCACAAGTGGCAAGATACCCTGTTGTGCGGGGACTTCCTTTTTCTTCCTTGTGTAACGGGGATTCCCCCACCCAATCACATATAGAGTGTATGTGAGGGGGAACCTATATGTTACCAGGTGTGGTGCGTTATACCTGTCAGGCCCACAGGATGTCTGAGCCTCCGCTAGTGAGAGCCTGGGGTGAATCTCTGGAACGTTTCTTGCCAGCACCTCCACCTCTGTGAGATTCTAGGAGTGTAGAGTGGCCCTCACATAGGAACATCCATAAAGTAACCAGCCCACACCAAAGGTTATGGCTAAAAGGGTTTACTATATGGCAAATAACACAACATAACATACTTCAACAATATGACATTGACAGTGTCCCTCTATAACACTAATAGGCACAACTACCCGGTCACCACGCAGGGCTTTGTACCCCACACGTTATATCAATAGTCCCAAATGTCCCACAATACCCCAAATGAGTGACTGTTGGTAAAGTTGGTGCACTTATAGATACCTGCCCGGGCACATGTCCGGGCCCGGGTGTAAAGCTCTTCAAAAAGGGTCTGACTCAGGAACAGGAATCCGCCTCCGCGTGAGGTGTCTCCCTAGTGGAGCGTCGCACCCACAGAATGTCTCTTGTAGTAGAGCCTGTCTGAGCTCAGACGCAGGCCGCGATCACTGCGTGCAACTGGCACCGGTGATGTCACATAGAACTGGGTACTATAGAAAGCAAACCCCCCCTTGCACTGAAAGGGGCCTTTCCTGAAACTGCCAACTAATTGCTGTGGCTGCACTGCAAGCCACACTGTCTTTTCTTGTCAGAGCACACAGCACTGCAGCTGTGTCAGTGACAAGACTCAGACTCAGATTAGGGCAGGGTCCTTACCTAAGGGGCCTTCCCTATGAACTTACCCACTAACCTAGTGGGGAGTGGGGCATACCTGGGCCTGGGGTTTCTCTGGCCTAGTACAGCAGAGCCCTGCTCTGTTTACACTACCTTCCCCAATCTCTTCCTGGATCCAACTGACAAAACCCTGTCTGCACATAACATTGTTGCAACTTTGCAGCATGAGAAGCTGCCAGCTATATTGGCTTCAATGCTGCCTGTAACCAGGGTGAAAGTGCAGTCCCCAGAGGCTGCTGGGAATTGTAGTTCTTGGTACAGCTCTTTCCTATGGGGACCGCGTGCGCGATCTTTACTGCGCATGTCTGAAGCTGTAATGGCCGCCGCTACTCTTAACTGAGCATGCGCAACTTCCAAGAGCTCTTGCACACATGTAGTGGCCACGTCTATGCTTGCCAACCTCTGTGCATTGCACGGCACAGGCGCGAACTCCCGCGCCAACCTCAACATGGCCGCCGCGATTGCTCTGCTTACGCGCAAGCCTCCGCACATGCGCGAACACATTAAACAGGGCGGCGTCCTGCCGCAGCTGCCACCGGGAGCCCCCGGGAACGCGCTCGCCCCCGCAGCAGCACACACGCAAGGGGGAAAGAAACCTGCAGACAGGGGGACCAGAGGGACCCTGGCTACACTTGTTTTGCCCGAATGCTGACTCCGATGCTGTTTACTTCAGTGAGTAGTGGCAGCTAGCCATCGGCCAGCAGGGTAAATTAGGGGACACGGTGCGGTTTAATCATGGCCGATGGCTATTGGCTAATATAACAGGCCGTGGAGTGTGGGAACTGATCCCGATGTCGGTGCTCTAGGTTATAGAAAGAGAGCGCATATTTGCTGTAAATAATCCCTTTTACAAAAAGGTCTCGAGTGACAATGCCAGAGACTGTATAAATGCTGTCCAAATAAAGACTTCAATCGCGGGCCAATGATGCAGTGTGGACAGATAACATAGGTAGGGGGAGAACAGGGGAGGGAAGGGATAAACCACGGCAAGTTGAACCGCACGGTGACGATCAGCCCAACCCAAAGCCCACAACCCCCAAATGTCCTTTTTGATAAAGTACCGTCGCGGTACGAAATGCGACAGAGGTTGCTGTCTGAAGTGATGTGTTTTTGTTGAAGCCTCAATAAATAATTTTTAACGGTTTTGGTCCAGCTGTAATTACCGGGTCTCAGTGCACAGCCATCTTCACCCATTTTTGTAATATAGCAGGCCAGTGAGGACCATTTGCCGTCACGCAACCATACATTCTCAAGTTTGGGCAAGATGAACGTTCATAAAAGGTTGGGTTGTCATTGGAGCGGTCATTGCGAATGTGAAATATCTGGTCTGAGGATGTGGCTTACAAGGCCGTATCTGTAAGGGCTTTGGAAAGCTTCTCAGTTAGGTACATAGATCTTGAATTTTTTTTATGAAGCTTTTGCCTAGATATGGGTGATTTATTCACCAACATTTAACTGCTAGTTTACAAGAGTCCCAAGTGCTACAGTATATATTTCCCCGCAAATACACCTTTAGAAAACATGTAGCAACGTAGGTAGCCAAGGTGGGTAGGTAGTGTAGTTTAACTTTTATAATAACCCCTTTGGTGCCCGTGGTGTACCTTGGTAGCCACAGGCAATCAAAGGGGTTCATGTATTTTCTACCATATGGTTATGCAATAACTTATATTATATAACCCCATGGAGAAATACATTTTATCTCAATGTGGTAATTAACTGCTAATTTTACTGATAACTGGATGGTTTAGGTCTTAAAACGGCGGTACACGCACAAAATATGCTCTATTAACTCAATTGTAACGGAGGTTGATGTCTCCAGGCCAATGTCTTTAATTGTTTAAAGGTTAGATAGGTGGGGGAGGGGAGGTACAGTACATGTGCTCTGTAATGGATATGCAAGAATGTATTGAAAGGGAAGTCGTTTTAGACATAGGTAAAATAATCTGACAAATAGCAAAATGCTGAACAGATGGCAAATTGAAGAAATGAATGTTACTTTCCATGCCATAATTGCTAACATTAAATTGGACATGATGTCATAATATTATTACATATATCTTAGAAAACGCCAGCCGTTGTAAAGCTGAGAAACATCTACCAACTTTCATATAGGTGACTTAAAATGTTGCCAAATATGCATTTTTTTTCTCTCACAAATGTACCATAAAAATGATAGTCCAGAGATATGACAAAATATTTACAGCGACAAGAAAACTGTTGCAATTGTCTTTCCGTGCATACTTCTCAATAGTCAAAGGTTGTGCAAAGAAGTAAAAACAATGCAATGATCGTAATTATGTAAATATATCACAAATTATGCAAAGCAGACACAAAGTGCTTCCTTCACTAATCGTAGAAAACTAACTAGTTTACACTCCATTGAGTAAACAATAAGTTTAAAAAATATTAAACATAATAAAAATGTTATGCAGGATGATACCTCACTTCCAAGAATTTCTTAACCAGCGTTCAAAACTGCAGCGTGTGGTTTGTCTGCCATTACAATATATATTATCGTTGTAACGTTCTCGGGGCGTGGCTTTTGTTTATACGAGAACATTTTGAAGCCCAGGTAGGATATCATTCCTTCAATGGCATGCTTAGACACCTTACAAGTCTTGTTGACGGTGTTTAAAAAGAACAGAGGAACTCAGCTTGAAGTCTCTGCAGTTAATATACCAATGCATCATGTTTATTTTTATTAAAGATAAACTAAATGCAGTAGTCAAAGTGTGATAGTATTATGGCGTAGAGCAGGGGTGCTCAACTCCAGTCCGCAAGCCCCCACCAACAGGATATCTCAGCTTCAGCACAGGTGGCTCAATCAGAGGCTCAGTCTACGATTGAGCCTCTGATTGAGCCACCTGTGCTGAAACAGGGACTGATTGAGACACCTGTGCTGAAGCAGGGACATATTGAGCCACCTATGCTTAAGTAGGATCAGGTTGAGCCACTTATGCTGAAGCGGGAACAAATTGATCCACCTGTGCTGAAGTAGGGACTGATTGAGCCACCTGTGCTAACGCAGGGACAGATTGAGACGCCTGTGCTGAAGCAGGGACATATTGAGCCAGCTATGCTTAAGTCGGACCAAGTTGAGCCATTGGTGCTGAAGCAAGGACTGATTGAGCCACCTCATTTTCAAATCCAAACAAAATTTGTGATAAAACCAAAGATAGTCATCATCCTTGGCTTTGTGGGTTTTTTTTTATTGGGGTCTTTTTTTACTAAAATGGTTGATAGTTTTGAAAAACCTGCAAATTTTTCCCAAAAACAACATTCAATTAAAAAAAACAAAAAAAACAACCGAAAACAAAACGAGGAAAGAAAATGTAGAAACTAAACACCAAATACATTTTGTAGAACCAAAAACAAAATACCTGTGAAAGTGTCTTGGACTGATTGAGCCACCTGTGCTGAAGCTGCAATATCCTGAAAACCTGACCTGTTAGGGGGGCTTGAGAACTGGAGTTGAGCACCCCTGGTGTAGATCAGGGGAGCGCAACCTTTAGAAGCTGCGCCCCCTTGTTGTATTCTCTTCCCCGGCTCTCACGCCCCCCCCCCCACCTTGCATCCGCGTCAAATGACGTTGCGGGGTCATGTGACGTCACGTGACCCGCGGGGTCATGTGACGTCACGTGACCCGCGGCGTCATTTGACGCATGTGTCGTCACGTGCCATGGCGACACATCACACAGCTGGCTGAATCCCGGTAAGTGGAGTGTTGCAGGGGCCTCACGCGATCCCCCTGCATTTCATTAAATGGCTGGGGGAAGAGCGCCAGGCCTCTGCAACCGCCCGCGCCCCCCCCCCCACCCCGAAAAAAGCACCCCTGTTTGCGCACCCTGCTGTAGATAATACTAAGGATGGACATATTCGTGGATTCAAAATCCAAAATTGTCCCATTCAAGCTTCGATTTGAATTCCATGTTGACGATTTTGAGAATTCCACGTTCGATTCCAACATCGAGTTGAACTTCTGAACTCATTTTCAAATCCAAACAAAATTTGTGACAAAACCAAAGATAGTCATCATCCTTGGCTTTGTGGGTTTTTTTTTATTGGGGTCTTTTTTACTAAAATGGTTGATAGTTTTGAAAAACCTGGAAATTTTTCCCGAAAACAACATTCAATTTAAATTAAAAAAAAAAACAACTGAAAAAAAAAACGAGGAAAGAAAATGTAGAAACTAAACACCAAATACATTTTGTAGAACCAAAAACAAAATACCAGTGAAAGTGTCCACATTATATAATGCCACTAATCCACACTACTGTTACCTCCTCTTTCTGTTTAAAGAAAAAACATATTTTTAATTATTTTGTTTTTGAGAGCGTAAATATTGTATCAACCTTTCCAAAAATGCAATATTTTGCACAATGTTTGATAAATGTACGCCCGTTTTTTTTTAAAAATCAGTTACTCTTTTATGTCGCGTTGACCACTAATTAAACATGAATAATTCAATTCAAATTTCCCTAATTTGCCGGAAACTGTTGGCTAACTAGTGTTGAATACAAAGGGAGGCTTAAATACATACAAACGTGCTCAAAACTCCAAGTTCAAGGTCTGATTTCAGAGACAACTACAGACTAGGTGATATTTTTCTCTAACATCTCTTTTTCGACTTGCGGGATAACATTTGCTTGTGATTATGTTGAGGCAACACGATCCCAAAGAAGATCTCTACAATACAATCTAACCAGTATTAAACCTTTGGATGCCCTATTGATGTAGCTACTATGTTCTGGTGTCTGGCGCCCCATAACGTAGTAGCTACGACATTTTGTTGCTCATTTTTGTAGGATTGTGTTCTGTGGTCCACAGGAGAGATGGGAGAAACTGTCAAAATCTATTTCACGGAAATTTCCTGAGCTTTCCATTCAAAATCCGTTCCGCGGTATAAAATCAGCGGATTGTTCCAGTTTCAATCCATGCGGATTAATCTAAAACTGCCATTGGATACAATCCGTCGGAGGATTTTACCAATCCAATACGCAGATTCTTTAATAGTAGCTACAACATCATCGTACTGTTCGTTTTTGTAGGATCATGTTCTGTGGTCCACAGGAAGTGCAACAGAAGAGGATTCCTCTTCCATTCCGTCATCAGTGACCGAGCGATCACTTGAAGTGATCACGTGATCGCCGGCACTCAAAGGGTTATTCTTAGCATCTTTCCCTAAGTAAGTTAGTGTAATCAATAGAAAATGTTGTGATGGCAACATCACCTTAAAAGTAGGGGGTGAGGCTTCATGTAAAATCAAATCATAGGGACCTCTGTGACTATGAGCCAGCTAGATGTCATTATCCATGTGGGAATGCAGGATCAAAGTAAGCACGTTTTTGTCGAGTTATTAGAGCTTGGAGGTATCATATTCAAGTATTACCTTCACTGAAGTGTTACTAGTAGAGAAATGAGTATCAATTTCGTTATCCACTGGAACCACACCTGTCGGGTTGGAGGATCAACATGGCCTGCCTTATTTCCGAATGTGGGAAGACGACCAACAGGTCACTGATATCTGCATAACAGGTCAAGATGGGGGGAGTGGGATGAATGCCACCAGGATATCTCCCCGACTCTTGCCCTGACCTACGTTCTATATGGATCTGCAGCATCAGAAAACTTTAAGGCTTATTTCTAGACACTGTATAAAGACATTCCTAGGGACATACTGTATATTGGACAAAAAGGAGAGAGAGAGAGAGACAGACAGACAGAGAGAGACAGAGAGACAGAGAGATATATGGCATTCACATAGAGAGAGAAAATGGGTAAGAGTTGGCAAGAGAAAGGGGATAGGACAGACTGAAGGAAGGGGACACATGAAAAATATAAATCAAATAAGCCTCAGGCTCTTTAGCTTCAGGTCCTCCATAATGAGTAGCCAAAGAAAATACGGTAATAACTAAAACCCCTGTAAGAGCAAGCGGTGGCCTGTCTAAGTTATATTAAAATATAAATGTAGTTGAGAGAAAGAGGAATGGAGAGAAAAGGTTGCACCGAGGGGGCAGTAAAATCCAAGTCTATCTGAATACAGCGGCAGAGGTTGCTGTGCAGATGTAATGGAAAACATGACTAAAATACGGTCTCACAGGAAATATACTGCTTGGGAAAAGATGGATGAATAATATTGGGTAGTCGTTTTTTACGTAACGAATAGCATAGACGCTGCTCAGATACAGGGTGTATACAGATGGCCAGAGGAGGTATGGGTCATCATACTGTAGAATAATGAACTGGAGTGATTATTTGCTTATTCGGGCCCAACAGCAAAGGGGTACAACGGGGTACAAGAAAGCACCTGGACATCTGTGAAATTAGTGAAACATTTGATGTAATTTTCACTGCAATAACTACGGATTTAGGTCACATTTTGATGCGCTTTCCACCCTAACAAAACTGCATAGATTGCAAGGGGAAGCTTACTGTATTTTAAACGTGAAAGAAGCGGAGCATGAAGGTGATTATTAACCCTTTGTCACTCAACCAATCGCAGAGCAAAATGGTTAAATAAATGTTTCCAACCGAATACATTTAATGTCTTACCATAAATAAACTTTACATTCCTAATGTCCCCAGAAGCATTAACTTTTATTAAGTACTTCGGCATAGTGGTATTGAAATACTGAGCCGGTCGCACGTGACAAATAAGATGCCAGATCCCATCCAAGTTTGTTAAATGTTTAAAGAAACCAATGTAAAACATCCAGGAGATCATCATTTACACAACTATTTCTGCTTCTTTTATGGAAGGAAGAGAGTGAAGTTATTCCTGATATAACCCAATTGCCTTCTGCACGGCATGTAAAGACGAGTACCGCTGCAGCTGTCAGGGTGAAATATTTTATAATAGTAGTTCAAAACCATGCTAAATTAGCAGTTAAATAGCAAAGCAGACAGGGAGATGTTGGAATGGAATACAGTTTAATGTAGACCAGGTTTATTTCTGAAGTTAGATTTCAATTCCCCCGACACATTTCACTTATTTTTTTACTCTCTAAAACAGGCAGTGAGTGATGTTTGATGGCCTGTTTTTCCCTGGTCATGTAACAGATGCAGCAAGATGTCAATATGAGACGTACCCAGGAAATGGGGCGTGTCTCATCTTAATTCTGTTGCACAGCCTGATTATGCCGGATCACCAAATGTTGAACAAAAGTTTAAGACAAGCTCCATAATGCACTGTTTAGTTTATTTTAAATGTATCTGCAAAGCCAGCTGTGTAATCGCACACACAAATGTAGAGGAAATCATATTTGCTGAACTAAAGTAAAAGACTACCCGTAGCACCCCTAAGCAGCTGTGACACCACTTAAGGTCAAACAGAAAGCAGTTTAATGCAAAGAGAGAATAAATATGATTAAGCAGAGCATGCTAAACAGTGTCTGAAGGCAACTCACACAGACAAATACTCCACCAGAGAGGGGTGTACCCAGGAGGAATGGGAAGGGGGACAAAGGGGACAAATAACACACTAATCTACATACTATGAAACATGTGAGCAACACAATAAAGTGCCAAAAAGTGCTACACAGTGCCAGAAGGAAAAATAAGAAAAAAGAGAAATAGAAAACAAAGTCCAAAGTCAAGGGGGGCGGCTACATCCCGGGCACTTAGCCCTTCTTGGCCCGTTCCCACAAAAGCATGGTACTTCCCTTCAGGAAACAAAAACAGTCCCGTAGCTACAATGCAACATATGAATACTTAATCTGTAGGAAGGTGATGCAGGAAGGATCCAAAGATGATGTCATCAGATGCTATCTGCTCTGCATGGCAATTCCATACTTATCCAGCAAGTAAGAGGAGTGAGACGACTCTACAGTATATTTGCTGCACTGTACTCCCTGGATGAATTGCTACAGTACACTGCATGGGCGTATATGCTATGTTGTACTAAAGGAAAACATTGTGACACTACAGTTCCTGTGAGTGAAATACTGGTAATAAAATACAGCACCATATTTATATTTAAAAAAAACATTGCTGTTAACTCGATAACGCTGGTGCTATTTTTTGATAAACAATTGCAAACGTTTTTTGTAGCTGAAGTTTTTCAAATGCTGAATGTAAGCAATAAAAATCTACAATAGTCCAAAACCAACCCTCAATGAATTGTGCTGCACCACCAATTTAAGGTCTATTCTCTAACGTCGTGAACCTTTCACGATTTTTTTTTTTAACAAAAAGTATAAGGTGTAGACAGAGCTATATGTACAACAAGTTACTTATCTGACGGCAGAGTGGTGAGAAAAAAAGAGCAGGGAAAAGGATGACAAGGGAGACTAGAAACACATGAGGACTAATGGCTAAAAAACTAAGGAGGGGGAGGAGTGCGAAAACAGTGAAAGGAGAAAAAATTTATAGTGAAGGGAGGTCCATTTTTTTTTAAATACAGGTGTGGGGGTGGGGAGGGGCAACGTGTTGGTGCAAGAACCCCTTCCTCAGGCCCATTCCCTCAGGACAAACGCCTGTGGTACTTCCCTTTGTACTGTACTCCTCGATCATACTAATTGGTTCCCAAAAATAAAAAAGCATCTATTGATGCTACAAGGCAGGGAGATGGGAGTGAGCACCGCAATCAGGATCAGGCTGGAGGCATGTGCTGAACAAAAAAAACTTTATTGCGGCATGTAAGCCAAAAAGGATAAAATCACATGAGGAGGATCCTCTGACGCGTTTCGTCCGCAAAGAGTACCCAATTAGGGAGTTTCCCTTATTTACCTTGCTATTGATGCTACAAAGCAAAACCTACATGAAAGTTGGAACACAAGCTCTCCAGGGAAGATGGCTCAGTGCAGCAGCAGTAAATCGTGTAGGAGAATGTCTGTCTATATGGATGCCGCCATAGACGCCATCTTATGCGCACTGAGTCATGGACCCCTGCAGTGAGATCGCGGCACTAGGGACAGTAAGTCTTGCTACATCTGTATAATTATGTTTATGTAAACAAAGTATATTCGGAGCATAGGCAGCAGTGTACAAAGATCAGGCAAGCTCTGTCCTGAGAACATCATGTTTAACCCATGTTTCCCTGTGCTAGTAACTTGACATACAGGATATAGCTGACATGAGATACTGACGCCATCAAGGCACACAATATACTGTAAATCCTTTCCGTAACACTTAAAGCAGCAAAAGCCCGCCCCAAGATATGTGTCGTTTTTTTTTGTTTGTGCCGGTTGAGACACACAAAAAATAAATACATGGTGCAGGGTCACCAACAGAAATCTGGGACGTCATATCCTATATATGAGATTGCAGCTTTTCTGTTGACCCTGACACGCAGTCAATGTGTATGCTCAGTGGACAGCTGGCTTAATGTTCGGGAACCTACGGTTTCCTGGGCGTCAAGGGATGAACTAGGCTAGAAAAAAAAATAAAAAATGGATATAAAAGCGAGCAGGCGGATCTGCTGCTTTACAAACTGATTAATGATGATATGGGTTCTGTCATACTGTACCTAATCTATTAATCCAGCGGAACACTTTAAGAATGTATTTTGCATCTTACCTACAGTATTCACAAACTTCTATGGTTGTAACAGAGCTTCATTTTTAAATAAACGTACGTCTTTCTGTATCATACAGTGCTCTATATCATTTATAACATGATAAAATTAAATTGTTATTTTTTTTTCATAAATCACTAAATTAAAAAATATAGCAAAACAACTTACGGGTTCTTGCAAAGCAAAATGTCCAGCATTACTTTTTTGGGGGGTGGGGGGTGGGGGTGGGGATGTGGCAAAGTCAAATCCCTATTAAAAGTATGTGGACAGAACAGGGTTATTTTTGTGGGGAACAGAAATCATCTTGCTTTAAGAGAACACAACAAATAAACTCCATATTGTGATAATGACATTAGGAATCGTGCTCAGATATGGATCATATTGTACTTTAGACATAATTCTTTTTTGTATGCTTAGGGTTCCGGCACTTTACGTTACAAAAACACCACAGAACACCGCTTTAAATATTCTGTATTGATCTAGATCAGGGGTGGCCAACCCACAGCCTTTGGAATAGCCCTTGTGATGATACTCGGAGATCAGCCGCTCCTAGGGGCGGGAGCTCCACCGGTTCCTCCTCTGACTGCCTGGGACTCTGTGCACTGTGGGGCCTCTGCTCTCCACAGAAGCGGGGAACTCTCACGCCTCTCCCTCCCTATCCCCAGATGCCGCCAGTCGGCCCCGGACGTTGTGTCCAGAAGTCGGGCTCAATTTCTGCATTCGCCCGCGGGGCCTCAGTTCCCCTCAACCTTGTAACCGGAGGCCTTCCACTAAAGTAACATTCGTAGGGAATTAAGTGAGAAGGGGGGGAGGAGTTGAGTGCGAGGAGGAACAGGGGATTGAGTGTGAGAGGAGGCGGAGGAATTGAGTATGAAAGGAGAGAGGAATTGAGTAAGAGGAGGGGGGGGGAATTGAGTAAGAGAGGAGATGGGGGGGGGGGGAGCAGTAGGACAGTGGCCTGTCAAAACATTTGTGTCCATTTATTGGCACGTCTGAAAAAAATGTTGACCAGTCCAGCCCTAGATGATTATACTATGAGACACCCACAGAGAACTCTGGGGCCCAGATCCACAAAGGGACGTAATTTGCAACAGCTATTTTGAAAGCTCCCTACCGCAGTGTTACGTGCTGTTCTAAGCCGTATCGGGCCATTGTGTTACTGTAACGGACGTTAGTGCTAATGATATCCAAAAATTGTGTTCCCTGTAACGCCAATCCACAGAGCTACGAACAGGGATGTAACAATACATTACTTAGGTCTTACCAATAGGTGGCTTTAGCTTCCTCCAGACCCTAATATATTCTACTCTCTCTCTCTCCAGCAAAACCCATATTTCAGGGTCAGGAGGGAGCCAACGCCACCTTTAGGTAAAATAACAAAGACGGTAGAATGAGTAGGAAGAGTGATATGTTTTATTGGATCAACAAGTACTTGATACCCGTATGTTACAAGCTTCCAAATCTCTCAGGATTCTTCATATATCATATAGCATGGTATATACCCGATTAAGAACCCTGAGAGGTACGAAAGTTTGTAACAAATCAACTAAATGACCCAGTAAAATCTATCACATTCTATCTCCTTTGATATTTTACCACATGAAAAACAGGACCAACACGGCTACCTACCCTTCTTTGCCACCTTTAGGTAAGATAGGCTAACACAAGGCAGTGCTACCTTCACATGGCGTTAAGCCCGTGCTAATGAGATCACTAACAGCCGTTGTTTTTGCATATATTTAGCTTTGTGGATTAGCGGTTTTCCTCAGGGAACATAACGATCGTTACTGATCTTGATCAGTCCTGCGTTAACGGAGCTTTGTGTATCTGGGCCTGGGACGGGGGTTTCCAGACAGGGAAAGTTTAAGGATAAATCAGAAACACACTTAAAAGATCCTCATTTATATTTAGAATGCAAAGTAGAACTTTATACTGTATATAGCAACAGAAGAAACATAAAAGATAAGAATCACTGTATAAAACCGAAAAATGTTTTTCAAGAGAACATCACAAAATAGAGGTTACTTTTGAATGAAGAAACGGTGGGGGTTTCTGCTTTAAATGACGTTCCCAAGAGCATGTGCCTGCTTTTAATCATAGTGTTTGCTGGTTCCTGGTTACTCATTGGTGTTTTGAAACAGAACAGGCTCAGATTGACAAAATGTCAAGTTCCTGCATGTCTGTAGCACCTTGAAAAGTCCGGTGTTTTCAGACAAACGTAGCACAGAAACAGTGCTTTGGTTGGTTATATGGTGAACAATCCAATCGCTGCCAGAGCCGCCAGCCAATGCTCTGCTCTGCAATGTGCTGCCCCTCTCTCTGGCAGCGAAGGGGTTAAAGGAGCAATCCATGCAATATCCTACATGTCCTTTTTGTTTTTATCAAATCAGTTCTGTAGTATTAGATTGTACTTACTACATTTTGTTAATTCGACTCTTTGAATGAATGATTTGTAGCATACTGAGCATCCTTTGATTTGTATCGTAGGATTTAGCCCACAGCAGTGCACGATCTTTGTACGGTAATTCGTTTTCAATAAAGGGAATCAAAGGCTTGGATTGCCTCTTTGAATAAAGCTGGCGTAGTATGAAAAGTTTGTCTCTCAAAACAACATTTAGGCTGCGCTTATAGTGCCGGCGACGTCGCGCCTACAGTAAGCACACGCGAGGGATTGGTCGCAAACGCTGGAAGTCACTTCAATTTGATTTTTCCAGCGACCGCAGCGTGACGTCAGCGTCGCCGTCGCCAGCACTACAAGCGCAGCTTTAGTCCTGTATTTCTGAACCCTCTCCAGGGAACACCCCAGATAGACCAAATGTTAGATATAAGCAATGAGTTACCAAGCACTAGTTTGCACTTATCCTATTTGTAAATACAGTATGTGATTAGCAGATTATCCCTACAAAGAGAGTTCAGAAACCCCAAGTATTAGCCATGCAATGCCACCAATCAGCGCTACAACATGCACACTACAGTACCATATGTCTAGAAAATAAGCATTCCTCTTTTATTATTCCACAATACAAGCAGTGTAGGTTGGCAAAGACAATCTGTGAAAAATCAGCAGAGCTCATCCACATCGACTTCTATGTGAGTTAGAGCAGGTTCCCTGCCATAGGCTGCACTACGCAGTATGGTGTGTGTACACTGGAGCTTATTCTTCTTCATAACAATTTGACAATATGAAAGGAATGTATAAATATTAGTCCCAGGCAAGCTGTTAAACTTTGAAGTCAGCAACTGAAACATACCCGGAGTACATTATTAGAAAGAAAAAAGAGGCCGTTGTAAACATTTCTAACATTTTCAATGCAGACAGATTATAGTGCACCACACAGTTCTGCATACAGAATACAGGCAAAGGAGTTTCATAAAGGACATGTTTTTTTTTTTTTTAATTCATTGCATATTCAGAAAAAGCGCATCCAGCTGTTAAAAAATGTATTTCCCTTGGTGGTTTAACCCAGGGGGGGCGCAAGATTTTTCATGGGGGGACGCAGGTGGTTGCAGAGGCCCCGCGCTATTCCCCACGTCATTTAAATTACATGCCGGGGGATCCCGTGCGGCCTCTGCAAATTCTCCTACCTTGTCATCGGCGACGCGGTGTCAAGTGACGCTGAAGACAAGGAAGCAGGGGGGCGGGAACCGGGGAGGAGAGCAGCAGACGGAAATCCCCTATACTATCAGGGGACTATTTTTGTTTGAATTGCACTGATTCTGAGGGAACACCTACACTCATCTATGCAAGAAGAAAAGCTTATGCCACAGTTGGAGAAGGCTTTTTATTTATCTACTTACTGTAAGTGGCCTTCTCATTTATAGCCAAGCGGTCAATGCAAACTTGTCACATTTCAAAAGCGATTTCAATGTACAATGGCTCTTACGATAGTTGCTCAAGGTCACAAGGGAAGCATGCTACAGTACATCATTTTGCTGATTCCCAGGGGTGATCACATGTTTCACTTCCATTCCTGACCGGGGGGGGTTCCCACCATGTAATCGCTACACAATTGATCATGTGGCAGTGGTGCGATGTAAAGAGAATAGTCCAGGCACACAGTCTTATCACAAAGTAGAAAATGTAATCCAGCATAAATCCAACGTTTCGGCTGCACACAGGCAGCCTTTGTCAAGGTGAGAGCTGATACTAAACAATGCTAAAAACCCTTAAATACCCCTTACACTTACCTATCTAAGTGCTACCAGGTGAGGAATGGCAAGAGGGCTGGGAAAATATGACGTCATCATCATGAAAAGCAAACAGCTTCAATGAGGGCAGCTGGGCACATCATCACAGGCTCGCAGATCACCTCTTTCTATGTAGTGGTGCGGTGTCCCTGGAACTTTAGTGTTGCAAGCAGTCCAGCATCAAATCAAATATTTCACTGATTTTATGTTAAAGGTATCAGTCGCCCACCCATTAAACCTGTCGCCACCGTGTGCTCACTTTGGTCTAACATGGAACTGCTCAAGTAACGACCACAATAAAACTGGATTGCTAGAGTGAGCTAGTCCGGGATCTCTATACAGGCATACCCTCACTTTAAGTACACTCGCGAGTAAGGACATATCGCCCAATGGGCAAACAGCAGCTCGCGCGTGCGCCTGTCAGCACGTCCTGAACAGCAATACCGTCTCCCTACCTGTACCGAAGCTGTGCGCAAGCGCAGAGACTATAGAGCCTGTATCAAATGCGTTATTTACATCAGTTATACACGTATATGACGATTGCAGTACAGTACATGCATCGATAAGTGGGAAAAAGGTAGTGCTTCACTTTAAGTGAGTCTTGTGTCAAAAGACATAGAACAAAGTTTAAACAATGGTCTCTTTGTCAGAATTGACAGATTCCATGGCAATCAGTATACAATGAACTTGAATAGTATCTACGGTGGCTCTGGTAAATATCCTTTTTTGTCATCAAAAATTACATAAAAAAGGTGCTTATTATCCAAACACGTCCTGAAGTGAATAAAGTATGAAAAAGTGAAATAATATACCCTTGTTTTGTAAATACTTCACATTCTGAGCAAAGTACGATACTAACAACGTTTGATAATACCAGTAATGCATATTATAGAATGACATATCTGTTTATCTCAGTGAAGACTGGATTTTGGTGATGCAGTAATTACTTTGCCATTTGGGGCAGACTCCAGTGAATTGACAGCACAGTCCTGTGTTATTGATATAGATTTACCTCTGATTACCACATAGGGGTGCTATTCATATATATTTTAGTGGTATCAGAGCACGATCCTGCTTTAACATCCATTGACTTGAATGGCATTTAAAAGAGGATTGGGCTCCAATACCCCTTACAGGATCAATCCCCCTTATGGCTGGGAATCACCATGCCACAATGCGGGATATCGCACCCCAATCCGGGAGTGACTGCCATTCAAATCACTGCCAGTTGCCGCCAGATCGGGGTGCAATATCTTGCATGGTGACTTGATGAATCCCGGCTTACAGGCCCTATTCTATAAAGTGCAATAGCACTGATCCGGCGGTACCACACTGAGAGCTAC
The DNA here is from genome assembly GCF_040206685.1 of Ascaphus truei. Classification (NCBI taxonomy): domain Eukaryota; kingdom Metazoa; phylum Chordata; class Amphibia; order Anura; family Ascaphidae; genus Ascaphus; species Ascaphus truei. The sequence continues at coordinate 444,896,952 of NC_134483.1, forward strand.
CAATATGATGTTCCCTTACTTAACTTGGCATCCTCAAAGCTAATTATATGCAAGAACAACGTCCCGCCACGTCACTAACACAGGCTAAACGTCACGTGATTGTAGCATAATGTTGCGCTTTCTTTCAGAATTGGGATGTTATACCAGTATTGGCGTTACTTCAATCCAGACCCTGACATAGGACAGCTGCTGATGGGGAGAGAGAGAGGAGAGGGAAATATGCCGGGAAATAACGCTACGCCTTTTAAATGTCGCCTAACTGTGGCGATACAGACATTCATACATTGCAAAAGCCCTGTGTCTGGATGGGAGTAACACCAAGTTTAGGAATAACGTGACATTAAAAGAGCAGTCCAAGCGACAGGGTTTTTTTTTTTTTTAATAGATTTGAAGCAGGGGGTCTTCGGAGCTGAACCCCGTTAATTTCAGCACCAGGGACCCCCTGCTTCCCGAGATACTTACCTTCGTAGCAGCTCTGGCTGGCCTAGTTTGAAGATGCACATTACGTTTAATGTGACGTCCCATTAGGTTAGCTCCCCATTAAGTAATATAGCAGAGCGTTGCAGATCTGGGCCAAAGTGATGTGTAGAAAGAAAAATGGAGAAAAACAGAGCACTACCAGCGGAACAACCAGAAAAAACACACAAGCGCGTTCCCATAAAGCTATTTATTACGTCATGTATAAAAAACAGAGGTATCTCCCCACCTACGCGTTTCGCCCCGTAGCGCTTTATCAAGGCAGCAAAGAGATCTTTCCCTTTGATAAATCAGGTGCATTTATTTTGCTCTAGATCAGGGGTGGGCAAACTCCTGTCCTCCAGGGTCACAACAAGGTCAGGTTTTCAGGATATTCACTGATTGAGCAGGGATATCCTGATAACCTCACCTGTTGGTGGCCCTGGAGGACAAGAGTTGCCCACCCCTGCCCTAGATCAACCCTCATTGTGCACCCTGGAGATTGCGCTAAATATCCTGAAGCCCGCGATACATTCTGCAACAAGCAGCACCCTTTCCTGGAGAACTTGCAAGTAAAATACACAAAAAGAAGCTGTATTCAATATTAGTGCAATAAATGCTGTCTGCCTGCATACATTAATAGCTACATGACAGCCTCACTAGGTGGCAGGATTCTACCATCACCGAGAGCTACACGGGATCTTTGAGAGAAGCTTATTAGAAATAAAAAGAATGTTTGGCATCAACAAACAACTAATACTAACAACGACTAATACTTTCTAACTTTCTTTTTTTCTTCATTCATTGTATCTTTGTTTCATTCCCAAATAACAAAAAAAAAATCATATTTTTGTCATATTTTCAGTGCTGTTGCCGGACACTTGTTATGTTTTGCGCAATTCATAATAAGAACTTCACAACTAAGTCTGGCACCGTTCCTGAAACTCAGAGGTGTAGTGAATTCAGGCACAAGTGGTCCCGCAACTTCTAAAGTTATCTGTGTCATTTTAGAGTTTCGTATGCTTGTGTGTATCAAACACATTGCTGTAACAGATGTCATGTTACAATAATGATGGATATCTCATGTTGTTCTGTACTACTGTTCGATGGCAAAATATCACAACTCTCTGTACCACCGCTACTGGTTTCATAGCATCTACACATATAATGATATTATGTTAAAATCTGCTTTTCCTTTTATGTTTTGGTTTATATTTGTAATAGAAAAGTACATTTACTGTGAATATTGTTTGTTCTGCATTTGCCTCTGTTTCTTCTCTCACAATAACTCCACGAATTGAGTACCGTCACTGATAATTGTGCCACCGTTTGCGGACCCTGTTATAGATCTCATTTAAATGCATGTGGTTCCTACACACATTAACATGACCCACACAAAGTCATTTCTGTGTGTAGCTGGATATATAGCCCCGGAGTGTGCTAGAGCCATACGAAAGTGAATCTTCGTTTATTGCAATGACATGACTGCATAAATACCATTAAACTATTAGCACACGCATCTTCTCAATGTAAACATGCTGTATTTAACCGTGAAAGGTCTGCATGCAGTAACATTTGGAAAATGCATCTTTAGTGCCAGTATAAAATGATGGTGTTGTTATTTTAGCCTGCCCATGTCAACTTGCAGTTTAGGGAGAAGTTACATGGAACAATAGCAGCTAAGACAGGAGGTACATGACATGCAGAATGAGATGTATCCAATTCTTCATTTACAACAGAAACTACAGTACAGTATAAAAGGAAGACCGTGATATCAGGTCTCAAGTGGGACAAATCCTGCTGGCAAATAACCACGTCACATGCCAGAAAGGGAATTAGTGAGTTCCTTACATTTGATAAAAACGACAAGCTAAGAGATTTAAAAAGTGCTTTTCAGGGGACTGTCTAGCACCCCTATACCCTATATGTTCCAGGAGTGACAAACATCAGGTGTATTTTACTCTACCTATTACTATAATGCACATTGCCCTTTCCACAGTACAAGTGGAAGCAAACGATCTAGTTTGCAGTGCACTTATAACCACCATAAATGACATGTATTTAACACTGTGGTGCTATTACACCAATAATCATCCCAATAACGACAAGTAATACAGCTCATGATAAAGCAGGTACCTTGCCATTGCTTTGCTGCAGACACTAATGCATGTATGGCACTATGCATCATACTGTACAAAGCCAGAACAAGCGTTGTATCCTCTTACCTTTGAAACATGCAGGGGTTCCTCAAGCTCCTTGCCACCTTGCAGCCTGAAGCCCCAGGGTGCTCCTCCACTCATTGTTATGCAGATAAAATCCCCTGTACCCATGTTACTTGCTTGTATGTTGAGGTTACGCTCCTTTCTCTGATGGTGATGGAAAGTTTTCCTAAATGAAACTTAAACAGTGCCTCTGGCAGACGGAGATAACCAGGCTGCCTGGGAAGACACTGCACCTCTAGGATGCCTATTGCAATTTGAAATGTGGTCATTCACAAGAATGCAACAGCATACACAGAGCTCCAGGGATCAGCCCACTGCATCGTCATTACATCACATGTACTGGCCCAGCCCACCCCAGAGAAAGTAACACAGTCACTCTAGGGAATTATATGTACAGTACAGTACTTGATCCCAAGTGCTTTATAAAAATCACTAACTAAAACAAACTGCATAGGTTATTTTCTTGTATTAAAAAAGGGTAGATTACAAAAATGAAAAGATACTGTAATAGCCACAAGCAAAATCTTTTCCACGAACAGATGATATAATAATTCAATATTAATACATTTGCAGATATTACTGAGCACTATTCCTCTACCAGTTTCAAATGGTTGTATTTTTGGACTGAGAAATAGGTTTGGGCGGAAAGTTTACAATTTTGGTGACAGCATTTTCAAGGCATGTGGTCAAATTCGGAGAGGTACATTCTGAGGATGAAAAACACACAAAAAACAGCCGAACAGGTGTTTATAAAAAAAATAGTCTTCGTTCTAAATCAAATTCTCATTTGGGCCATTTTTACTAAGCAGTCTTCTGCCACAAGACACATCACCGGCGCTAGCAGAAGACACCTTACAGACCATTCAAAACAAGAATGCTTAGTAAATATGGCCCTTGGTGCCTTTGGCACACAGCATGCTTAGAACGGTTACCTGTCAACTAAAAAAAATAAATTCTGCACGAGTAGAGCATTAGGCTGCGTCCATGGTATGGACCACCGCTGGGACGCGTCCGCATGCTGAGCGGTCAGAATGCCTAAAGGCAGTGATTGCATCTGTACGGCGTGCGAGCGCGTGAGCGTGGAAGCGGGAGCGGGCGTGTTGTGCAAGAAATCAGTTAAAACTGATTACTTGGCGCGACGGGCCGGTCACGTGAGCGTTTCGCAAAATGAGGGCGAACCAGCTCCGTGACGTCACTGGCCCGCCCCCTAGACACGCCCACGGACAGCGCGGGTACCATGGCCATCAGCCTCCGCGCACCTCCGCGCGCCTCCGCATGGGCGAGTGTGTCTATGGACGCAGCCTTAGTGTGTATTGAGTATTTGAGCATTAACACTCTTAATTCAGTTTAAACAATATTGAGAGTGGATTGAGTTACTGTTTGCTCGCAGACTGCACTGGCCCCACTAAAGATAGAAAGTTTATATAGTACGTGGCTTGTTTCCAATTAAGAAAACATAGAAAATGATTTTCAAATTAAGTGCATTGTGGCACTCCCTAAAACATGACAACTTTGGAAATGCAGAGTTATGAATCTCTGACAAACCCTTTCCCAGAGGGTGTAAACACCACATTAAAGCTGCAGTTGTCTTTTCTTTTTTTTAATTATTTTTTTTACTTCAATAGTTTTATGTGGGCAATCTCTAGTTACCTAAAGAACTGTATAGCTGCAGGTCAATTCGTTCTCCATGTATTGATTGGCAAAATTTGGTGACATAATTAGAGAAGGGATATGTTTTTCTTCTGCTTCTGTCTCTCAGTGGAAGCTCATGAATATTCATGAGCAATCCTGCACTGACATGTGCTAGAGGGAGGGCAGGGCTGACAAAGGGGTGTGCCAGGGCTTGTGACAGGACAGGAAGGGGCAGTGCCTTAGCAAATGGCTGTTAAAATAGAATACAAAAAAAATTGGTCTTTCAAAGTTGTTTTTTAAAAACAGAAAATGCTAAATGTATTTTTTCTTACTACAGAACTGATTTATTAAAAAAAAACACACATGCAGGATATTGTCTGAACTGCAGCTGTAATGGGAGCAAAGGAGTCCTACACAGAACAATAGTTTTTGCTTCTTTACCTTAATAAATCTAGTGCACTTCTTTCCCACATATTTTGCCCCCGTTTTGCAGTTGGAATAGATGAACATTTTCAGCCTCTAGTTAACTTTACAGTAAGTTTCAGGATTTACCAGGACACACGTAGCTCCTTTTCTGTTAATGCACGGCAGGCCTGCCTAGCAGCAAGGAAAATACATGTTTATTTCCCACACTTAGATCATTCATATTGTGTAAAGTAATTGGAATAAATGAATACTTTAAAAGAGTTAGGGAATACATTCTGATTAATGAATATTATCACTTTTTTATAAGGCCCTAACATATTCTGCAGCATAGTATACAGTAATCGATGTGCGAGAGATAACAATTATATGACATTATAACATACAGTTATGTAACCCGGTTCCCCTTCTGTTGCGGACCCCCCCTCCGAGCACTCACTGCGGCCGGTTGCTGGGAATGCATGCGGGCGGTTGCCGGGGACGCGATCGCGTTGCGAGGCTCCCAGCGGTTCCCGAAGCAGGGCGTCGCCATTGCGCATTGCCTCGCGCATGCGCGGTAAGACCCAGAGGACGGGAGGCATACAGGCAGCTCGCACAGGCGCAGAAGACGCGCGCGAGACACTAGCCTACCAGGAGAGGGCTCTAAGCAGGGACTACGAGTCCCATGAGCTTTAGGGGACCCCACGTGATGCCAGGGAGCCAATAGGGCTGGAGCATCTCCTTGCAGGGGAGATTAGATACATTTCGCGGGCTCTAAGCACGTTAGGCAGTTGGTGACCGGAGCAGCTTGGGGAAGGAGGTAGGGTGCAGGAGTCAGTGACTCCCTGCACTAGGCCAGCAGCCTCCTAGGCCCCAGATAGTCCTGAGTCACCAGTAGTGTTGTGTTGTTCAGGGACAGGCCCCAGATTAGGGACCCTGCCCCTTATTATTATCCAGAGTCAGTTAGGGACACAGCGGACGCTGCGCTTCCATCCAGAGGTTTGGGCTCAGACCTCCGCGGCGGCTGCAGCAGCCATCCGGGTGGGATCGCCCCGGACGGTAGTTCCTGTATTCACTCGTCATCAGGATCCTTTGCGAAGCTCCTTGGCAGGCCCGGGCACTGGAGTGCTCGGCAGGTAATCTTCAAGTGCACCAACTATACCATCTATTCATCTATTCATACGAGACATAGTGGCTGCGCAGTCACACACATAATTATCTCACTTGAGGGTGAAGGGACATATTGTGTGGGGTTACTGGACACGGGGTGGGATCACCCGGTGAAAGGGGGTAGTGTCCTGCGAGACGCAGTAGTTAGTGTCTCCTCTAGAGAGGGACACCTGTTGATATATATGAATAAGTACGGTTGCTACAGTAAAGTTATTGGTTGTTTTACATGCTGTTTGTGTGATATATATATTGTCCTGCGACGAACCACTCCCTCCTCCGGTGGGAGTCATCGCAGGTGGAGGAGCTGCACCGAGTACGAGGTTACTCCTATTATTTATACGTGCCCCAGGCTCCCCATGGCGGAGGTTTAGGCCTCCTGTGAACAGGTAAAGCACCACACCTTGTAACATTAAGTTCCCCGCACACACATACTATATGCTATTGGGTGGGGGAATACCCGTTACATTTGGAGGCGGTGCTGAGATTCTACCTGGGGTGCCCTATTCCTTATCAAATTGTCCAAATTGAAAACCATCATGTCCGTGCCATCAAAGCAAGACGTAATCGACTGGGCCTTAGCACGCCGCGTGTCCCCAAGGCGCGTGGTTGCAGTGGCGGAAGTATCCAATGATACGGACTACTACACAGTACGCACACAAGTACAAAATTGTCCGGGACTGACCACTGCCCGGATAGTAGATTTTAAACTTGATATTGACGGCCGGGGGACCACCTACCTCATGGCCACTGAATGTGACATATGCTCAGAAACTGTTCCCCATGTATTAAACCTACCAGAACCCTCCACAGAGGACTGTCTCATGATACATCCTGACCCGCAGGCTCCTGAAGAACCGTCCGCCAGTGCTGCACCAAACACGACTCCCCGGGTGACCAGTACACCTCACGGGTTAAATCCCCCCAAGGTCTCCTTCACCCCGAGCGGCTTCGGGGGAGTCAGCAGCTGGGCGGGAAGTCCACCCACCTTGCTTACTCCTGATAAACGGCCAGGCGGCCTCCCAACCATGCCTAGCGTAGGAGCTGGAACCAGTAGTCACCCCCTTAGTGGAAATCTTTCCTTGAATGTGATAGCCTCCCAACTAGTAGAGGCTGTAACCATCTCGACCCAAGCACAGAACTACAGGAAACTAAAGGCCTTTTCTGGGATTCTGCCGACGCCTTCAGGAGAAGAAGGGATCGAGACATGGAAGGACCATACTCTCCAAGCAATAGCGGAGTGGTCGTGCTCCGAAGCCAGCAAAAGGCAGAGGCTGGTTGAGTGCCTCCGAGCCCCAGCCTCCCAGCTGGTACGGACGCATCGTGAAGTGGAAGGAGAAGTTACGGCACAGGAACTGGTGGAAATGCTCACTCAGTCCTATACCCGAGAAGACGACGAGGATGAGCTGATGGCCCAGTTCTTCGCCAAAAAGAAGGACAGGATTTGTCTGCCTTCGTCCGCAAACTACAGCTGTCACTGGGGATCCTCCTGTCCAAAAACATAATTTCAGTCGCCGAAGTGGACCGGTACCGATTCAAACAGCTACTAAAGGGGTCACTGCCTGATCACAACATAGCTATAATGATGCGGGCCGCCCCGATCGCTGCTGTACCACCCAGTTACATGGAATTGTTGCGTCACATCAGAAGACACGAGGTGCAGCTACATTTTCATGAATCAAAAAAAACCAAGGATATCATCAAGGGTGACACCTCTGCTCCCCCCGCCCCAAAGGGCAAGAAATCTTCCAACCAGAGGGAGGAGGTGGCTCACAAATCGCCTGCCGGGAAGGGCCGTACCTCCGAGAGATCAGCTTCTACGTACAAGGGTCGTCCTGAACGCCGCGAAGTAGTTTGCTATAACTGCAGGAAGAAGGGCCATTTCTCCAGCCATTGCCCGGAGAGGGAGGATCCTCCGGAGGAAAAACCTCCCGATAGAGGAAATGCAGCCTGGTCAATGGTTTGCCGCGTACAAATGGCAGAGTCTGACCCAGAAACCCCTACTGGACCTGAAGAGGCCCCTCCTGACTCCGGTCCCAGTGATGACGCCTTACCGAGGGAAGCTTACAGTCAAGTAGGCCCCTCGGCCATCGTGCCTGTTGTCCTGGAAGGGATCTATGCATCTGCCCTACTGGACACTGGATCCCAAGTGACCATTATATACCGCAAGTTCTATGACCAGCACCTTAGACACTGCCCCCTGAGGTCGGCCGAACACATGAAGGTTAGGGGGTTAAGTAATGAAGACTACCCCATTGATGGGATTGTGAGGGTTCAACTGGAAATACTCCAACTGAACACCGGCAAGAGACACCCCATGCATGTAGCGGCAATGGTATGCCCGGAGCCCCAAGACCAGTGCAAGTATCCGATCATCTTGGGAATCAATACTGATATAGTACAAGCTGTAATCAGAGCATACCTGAAAGAGACCAATGATTTGCCGCTGGCCAATTCGCTCCTAGACCCCGTCCTACGAGAGGAGTGCAACCGGGTATATTCCTTGTAGCGTCACTGGGATCTCTACAATCGTCAACGCGGACTGACGACCATATTACCAGGGGGAGTGCAACGAATGGCCGTCTGGTGCTGTTATCCCGAGCGAGATGAGAACGATCAGCTCTTCTCTCTGGAGAGTACCCCTGAGGAAGAAGAGGGTATAGGGTACTACCCGAAGTGAGGGAGTGGACGACTAAGATCCCTCTACGAACTTACGTATATGTACAGAACATTTCCCCATTCCCGATGGAACTTGATGCCGGAGAGAGTCTGGGTTGCATATATCCGGTCAGCCCTGTGGAAACCACTCCCCAGGTGAACGCTGTTGCAGTGGATGAGCGGTTAGTCGATTTGGACTTCAACTTCGGTGAGTCAACGTTGTCCACTGAGTGGAAAGAGCGGCTGACGACCCAGTTGAATAAACGACGAACGGTGTTCTCCACGAGTGAGATGGGTGTGGGGTGCAGTCGCAGCGCTCAACATGCCATTAGACTGAGTGATGCCACTCTGTTCCGTGAACGCTCTCGTCGCATCGCCCCTAGAGATGTGGACGATGTAAGGAACGTCTTGCAAGAAATAGAGACCGCTGAGATATTGACGGAGTTTCGGAGTTCTTACGCCTCTCCCATAGTGGTGGTAAGGAAGAAGAATGGATCCGTACACCTGTGTGTCGACTATCGAACCTTGAACAACCGTACGATACCGGACCAGTACAACCTTCCTCGCATTGAAGAGATTCTGAATGCTCTGAACAGAAGCCAATGGTTCAGCGTGCTCGATCTACGATCTGTGTACTATCAGGTACCCATGAATGCAGAGATCAGGAGAAAACAGCCTTCGTCTGCCCACTGGGGTTCTACCAATTTACACGTATGCCCCAAGGTATATGTGGGGCCCCTGCTACTTTCCAAAGACTGATGGAGAAGACTATCGGGGACATGAATCCTCTGGAGTGTCTCGTCTACCTGGACGACATCATTGTCTTCGGAAGGACCCTGGAAGAGAACGAAGAGCGGCTGCTTAAAGTGATAGACCGTCTTGGGAAGGAAGGGTTGAAATTGTCCCTAGACAAGTGCCAGTTTTGTCACACCTCGGTGACCTACGTGGGACACATCGTGTCTGCTCAAGGAATCTCCACCGACCCAGCCAAAGTAGAAGCGGTCGTGAGCTGGCCGCGCCCCGAGAATGTCGCGGAACTACGATCCTTCCTGGGGTTCTGTGGGTATTACCGTCGCTTCGTGGAAGGGTACTCTAGTCGAGCTAAACCCCTGAACAATCTGTTGAAAATATACCCCGAAGATACAGGAAGGAAGGCCACATCGGCCCGTCAACCGTTTGGCGATAAATGGACGCCTGAATGTGAGCAGGACTTCCTGAAGTTGAAGAAAAGCCTGACCGAAGCGCCGGTGCTTGCGTATGCTGACCCCGAACAACCATACGTTCTGCATGTGGATGCCAGTCTCAATGGACTGGGTGCCGTCCTGCACCAGAAGCACCCCGAGGGCCTTCGGCCTGTAGCTTACATCAGCCGCAGTCTGACACCCAGTGAACAGAAATACCCTGTCCACAAGTTGGAGTTCCTGGCTCTCAAGTGGGCGATCACCGAAAAGCTCCACGACTACCTTTACGGTGTTACGTTTGAGGTAAGGACGGATAACAATCCCCTCATGTACATCAATACCTCGGCCAAATTGGATGCAGCAGGACACAGATGGCTGGCAGCTCTGAACAATTACCGATTCTCCCTGAAGTATAAGCCGTGACCCTTGAATGTTGGGGCTGACGCCCTCTCCCGACGGCCAGGGCTAAGTGCTACTCAAGATGATGAGGAATGGGAAGAACTTCCAGGATCAGGTGTGCGAGCTATGTGTAGCACCGCAGCCATCATCAACAATCAAGTGGCCTTCTCAGAATTACGGGTTGCGGATTCCTTGGGATGCCAGTCGCAGGCTGTCCCAGCCGCGTACTGCGATCCGAAGGGGATGAACATAACTCATGACAAAGTGCTACGGTGAAAAGATCTGGTAGACTACCAAATACGAGATCCTGTCTTTAGTATCATTAGGCAAGCCATTGAAAAGAAGAATCCAGCCCTTCTGAAGCATGCTCCCAACGACTTGCCTCGCTCATGCGGGAAGTGGACAAATTCGAAATCGACAACTGCTTACTCTATCGGGTGGTGCAATACCACAACCACCCGGATAGACGACAACTAGTCCTCCCTAAGAACTTGCAATACATTGTGTTAAAGTCCCTACGTGATGAACATGGACATCTCAGTGTGGAGAAGACCTTTGGGTTGGTCCGAGACCGCTTTTTCTGGCCCAAGATGCGAGAGGCCGTAGAACGCCATTGTCGCCGTTGTACTCGGTGTATACAACGCAAGACCCTGCCTACCAGAGCAGCACCCATGGGCCATCTGAAGAGTTCTGGCCCCATGGATCTTGTGTGTATGGACTTTCTGTGCATTGAACCTGATAGCCGGGGAATATGCAATGTGCTGGTCATCACGGACCATTACACCCGGTATGCCCAGGTCTTCCCCACGAAAGACCAGAAAGCCATCACAGTGGCAAAAGTATTATGGGAGAAGTACTTCGTTCACTACGGTCTTCCCAACCGCCTTCACTCAGACCAAGGTCGGGACTTCGAGAGCACGTTGATCCGAGAACTGCTCAAAATGCTGAACATTTCGAAATCACGAACGACCCTGTATCATCCCGAAGGAGATGCGTTGCCAGAACGATTTAATCGAACCTTACTGAACATGCTCGGAACTCTAAAGGGTGCTCAGAAGACTGAATGGAGTCGACATGCAGAGGCCTTGGTTCACTCGTACAACTGTACCCGACACGAGTCAACTGGATTCTCTCCCTACTTCCTCATGTTCGGACGAGAGGCGAGACTGCCGGTAGATGTACGCCTTCGCATATCGACAGATGGGATACACAACGCTACCCATTTCAAATACGTGCAAAGACTCAAAGACAGCTTGCAACAGGCTTACCAACAGGCTGAGAAATCTACAGCTAAGCTCAATGCTGACAATAAAAGGCGATACGACCATAAGGTCAAATATCGGGAACATCGTCCTGGAGTCGCTGTGTTACTTCGCAATCTGTGAGTCCCGGGAAAACACAAATTGGCCGATCGATGGAGAGACGGTGTATATGAAATAGAATCTCAGATGACTGGCCTCCCGGTCTATCGCATCAAAGACACTGAAGGCCGGGTAAAGGTATGGCACCGTAACCACCTCCTCCCCATTCCACAAGTGGGAGATGAGGAAACGGAAATACTGGCCACACCGCTCAACGGTGAGTCCGACTTATCAGAGATGGGTCAAGAGACTGTCAATAACGAAACCCACTCTGAAACTCCTGAAGACCCTATGGAAGGACCCTCTCAAAGGGACTACTCCACAGAAGGGGCATCTCCCGGAGGAGCTACGGGTAAAGGGCCCCGTAGGCCAATGCCTACTAAGGTGGCACCAACAGGCCAGCCTTTGGATCCACAGAGCCCGTGCTTTGTGCCTAACAGAGACTGTTCAGAGACATTTCTCCCCTCAAGGGAAGAGGCTGAGCCTCAGGACTATGTTTATTACTCCCCCGAGGGAGTTGCAGAAGAACAGCTCCGAAGGAGCCAAAGAGTCAGGTACCCTCCAAATCGGGTAACCTATGATCGAATTGGGGCACCCCATTATGAGGCTCAGCAGTGGTCTCGGAGCAAAATCCAATCTGTGATTGTGATGCTCACAGAATTGTGTAACATCGTTTAAAGTTGATGCAATGTGCTAAGTTATATTCGCTAAGATGCATTTTTATTATATAACTGCTGTATATAGTTATTTGAGTATGTATCCCAAGCGAGGACGTTGGGGTTTTCACCAGGGGGAGGATGTAACCCGGTACCCCTTCCGTTGCGGACCCCCCCTCCGAGCACTCACTGCGGCCGGTTGCTGGGAATGCGTGCGGGCGGTTGCCGGGGACGCGATCGCGTTGCGAGGCTCCCAGTGGTTCCCGAAGCAGGGCGCCGCCATTGCGCATTGCCTCGCGCAAGCACGGTAAGACCCAGACGACGGGAGGCATACAGGCAGAAGACACGCGCGAGACACTAGCCTACCAGGAGAGGGCTCTAAGCAGGGACTACGAGTCCCATGAGCCTTAGGGGACCCCACGTGACGCCAGGGAGCCAATAGGGCTGGAGCATCTCCTTGCAGGGGAGATTAGATACATTTCGCGAGCTCTAAGCACGTTAGACAGTTGGTGACCGGAGCAGCTAGGGGAAGGAGGTAAGGAGCAGGAGTCAGTGACTCCCTGCACTAGGCCAGCAGCCCCCTAGGCCCCAGATAGCCCTGAGTCACCAGTAGTGTTGTGTTGTTCAGGGACTGGCCCCAGGTTAGGGCCCCTGCCCCTTATTATTATCCAGAGTCAGTTAGGGACACAGCGGACGCTGCACGTTCCTCCAGAGGTTTAGGCTCAGACCTCCGCTGCGGCTGCAGCAGCCATCCGGGTGGGATCGCCCCGGACGGTAGTTCCTGTATTCACTCGTCATCAGGATCCTTTGCGAAGCTCCTTGGCAGGCCCGGGCACTGGAGTGCTCGGCAGGTAATCTTCAAGTGCACCAACTATACCATCTATTCATCTATTCATACGAGACATAGTGGCTGCGCAGTCACACACATAATTATCTCACTTGAGGGTGAAGGGACATATTGTGTGGGGTTACAGGACACGGGGTGGGATCACCCGGTGAAAGGGGGTAGCGTCCTGCGAGACGCAATAGTTAGTGTCTCCTCTAGAGAGGGACACCTGTTGATATATATGAATAAGTACGGTTGCTACAGTAAAGTTATTGGTTGTTTTACATGCTGTGTGTGTGATATATATATATTGTCCTGCGACGAACCACTCCCCCCCTCCGGTGGGAGCCATCGCAGGTGGAGGCGCTGCACCGAGTACGAGGTTACTCCTATTATTTATACGTGCCCCAGGCTCCCCGTGGCGGAGGTTTAGGCCTCCTGTGAGCCTAACAGATAAAGCACCACACCTGGTAACATTAAGTTCCCCGCACACACATACTATATGCTATTGGGTGGGGGAATACCCGTTACAGGTACAATAGGTACAATAGGGGAGTTATGTTGTGTTATACTCAGATTACTCAATCATTCTGAACAAACATCTCCTGGGGTTAAAAAAATAAAAATATAGCAAAAGTTAAATTCCCCACCGCAATGCCACATCCTTTCCTAGATCACAACCTAGTTTTTGGTATTTAGAGTCTAACATTAATCATTGAAATACTCTGCCTGGAACCGTCCTCTGCAGGCAGAGAAACATTAAGTCTCCAGGATAACAGGCTCTACTGAGATATGTAACCAGTCTTGGGCTTCTGGACAGAACACAAGTACCAAAATAGCTAACATTAAAGCTCATATCTGGCAAAGTACAGCGACAAGAAAAAGCACGTTTTATAGGCTAGATCATCTATGTTCCTTTTACATAGCACATCTATAAACACTCAAAGTTACAATGCAGAGTTACATTACTGTAATCCAACTCCATTAAAAAAAAGTCCTGCCTTTGTGTGTTTGCATAGCTGAGCGCTGGGTACTAATGAATCTGTTAAGGCCTCTGTTTCAACCGGGAAGCTGTGTATTGTGGGTTTGACAAGCAGATGGGGCTGTCAAAAACCCACATGGTAATACATCATACAGAATATCCAAATCAGTGTGCAAATTTATCAAACAAAGAGAGAAATCAGTGTAAAAAACATATTCTGCTAAAAAGAATAGGAATATATAAAAAAACTAACATCAATTATCTTGAGGAGCTAATAATAAGAAAGAAGATCTACAGAACACACAGCACTTAGATTTATAGCCAGAGTAGTAGGTTCTCACATACAGAACCATTTTCATTTGCCCCCCAAAAAATGAAAAAATGATCGCAGAAATAGAACCCAATATTCAATGCTGATACATCAACCAAAGTAAAAAATCCCAGATTAAGGTGCGCTGCTGCTCAAACGTGAGGTCCAGCCAAAAACCTGCACAGTGAAACCCAAAGCATAAAGATGGAGAAATAGCACAACTCCCATAGCACAATATAATTATTAATATAAGAAGATAGGTATGGTAAAACATGCACTCATAATGCTCTGATGAAATGTCCGCATCACTTCTACTCTGTTATGATTTAGTTACAAGTACATTTATTTGTGTGCCCAGTTTACCCTCTTATTTTGACTTTATCTGCCATTGAGAACAGTCCCTGCTCATCTCCTCCTTAAATCCCCCTCCTGGCTTCCCATCAAATTTCAGAGCACCTACAAAGTTCTCTTCCTTGCCTTCAAGGGTCTTTACTCATCTGCTCCTCTTTACATATCAGCTTTGATCTTTTATGTCCCTGCTCGTCTCCTGCGCTCTACCCATAAATGTCTACTTTTCACCCCTTTCACCTCTACTGCTCCTTGTCTCTTGCCTTACACTTTTTTCCCTCAATGCCCCTTACCTGTTGAACTTTCTCCCACTCAGTATACCCCAAGCACCCTTTCCCCCACGTTTAAGGCACCCAAATTTTTTTTACCTCTTACTGTAGCTTGAGCATTTCAATAGCCCAGACTCATGGTTACTCTCCCACACCCACAGTCACTCTTACCAACAATTGTGGCCAAGCACTGACATCTACTGCACTTATTCCCTAACATGCTGCCTCTGTAAGGCCGAGGCCATGCTAGGCGTGTGATGGAGCACGTAGTATCATGTGCGCGCAATCCGTGGCCAGGGGATCTGGAGGAGATGCGACGGGTAGACGTGTTGGAGGCGTGCCCATGATGTCACTTGAGTGGTTCGCCCTCATTGGCTGAACTGCGCATGTGACCCGCTGTCGCGCAACAAAATCAAATTATTTTGACGTGCAAAAAATTGGCCGCACTGTCGCCCCTGCGCTCTATGGCCGTCCACATTGAGGCACGCCCATTTGTTCGGGGTCGCGCTAAGCATGGCCTAAGTTTCCCAACATTCTACTTAGATTGTAAGCTCTCCGGGGCAGGGATTTCCTTTACTGTTGTCTGATTTTGTTTGTTGCACTCACATACTGATAATCGGGAGATCTTTGGGGGAGCTCCGGTGAACTGTGTCTTGGCACATACCGTACAGTATGTTTTTAAGAAACAACTGGAAACTCCACATAGTGGTAATTAAATGATTTGGAATGGAACTGGCAGTAGATTAATGCCCTTTCTACCACAGTTCATTAGAGCTATAGCTAAACTATTAACTGCTCAGGGCAATGGGATCTTTTCCCTCTAAAAACTCAGCAGATAATGGGTAATGGGAAGAAAAAACGGCAGTCACTGCTACTCCGGAAAGAACACCAACCAGGCGCGTAAAAAAACTAAATTACTTTAATAATCAAAAACAAAAAAGAACATCCACATGGCAGTATACCTCTGACGCGTTTCGTTCTATAGTAGAACTTTATCAAAGAGTAACACCCTCTCCGTCCTCTTCTCTCTAAATACATAATGCCGTATAATCATTGGCTAAAATTAACCACATGACCAGTCTCAGCCAATAGACTGAGGACCAATCAGAATAGAATAATATCGGCTGTATAACCATTGGCTAAAATTAACCACATGACCATTCTCAGCCAATAGACTGTGGACAAATCAGAATAGAGTAATATCGGCTTGTATCAAGAGGGAGTAGGAAGTGCTCGTAAGTGTTCGTAATGAACACAGTGTATCACAAGATATACTCATGAAAAAAACACAAAATAACAATATAATAGCATAACAAACGACACAGAAAAAAGGGGTTTAAAAACAAAGAGCATGTGGGACAAGAATGTTACATCAACGATTCGATTGGCTCATCATAAATGATTTACACATACAGGCATACCCCGCTTTAAGGACACTCACTTTAAGTACACTTGCGAGTAAGTACGTCGGCCAATAGGCAAATGGCAGTTCACGCATGCGCCTGTCAATACGTCCTGAACAGCAATACCGGCTCCCTACCTGTACCGAAGCTGTGCGCAAGCGGGGAGACTATAGAGCTTGTTACAAATGCTTTATTTACATCAGTTATGCACGTATATGACGATTGCAGTACAGTACATGCATCAATAAGTGGAAAAAAGGTAGTGCTTCACTTTAAGTACATTTTCGCTTTACATACATGCTCCGGTCCCATTGCGTACGTTAATGCGGGGTATGCCTGTATATATGAATACATAATAATCACTATAATAGCATTGATAGAACTGAATTATTCTTAAAAGGCCAATGCAAAAGAAGCTAAAGATGCAACATTATATATATGCATTAATACCTGCTATATAAGCTTCAATGTATACATATACTAATGGAGAAGCTGGCTAAAGGCAGAAACAAACAGATAATTCATATTTAGATGATATTTTTAAAAAACATTATCTGTAATAGAAAAATCTAAACATTTTAAAATAATAAACTCTTATAGGTATAATAGAAACAAGCATAATATAGGGATCCCGACCTAGAACACTATATATGTAGAAAGGAGCTAGTTGTTCAAAAAATGTTTTAGCTCCCAGTCTAAATTTATGCCAGATGGTTGAAGTGTGTTAAGGGTATGGATCCAAAACATCTCTTGTCTATTTAGTTTATTAACCCTATCTCCTCCTCTTGGGTGACACAATATATGTTCAATTGCTGAATATGAAAAATGGGCTATACCCCCATTTGGGCAAAGACTAAAGTGCCTGGATACTGGATGTATTTTATCCTGCTTTTTAATGAGTCTCACATGCTCTGCTATCCTAGTCTTTAGTGGTCTAGTTGTACGACCAATATATTTTTTATCACAGCCGCATGATAACATGTAAATCATAAAGCTACTATTACAATTAATAAAGCTCGTGATGTTGTACTTCTTTTTGTTGGAATCATACATAATGACTTTCACAGGGTGAGCATAGCGACACATTGAGCAGTGGCCACATGAAAAAAAACCCTTGGGTATACCTTGATGGCCTAACATGGCCTAAATTTCCCAACATTCTACTTAGATTGTAAGCTCTCCGGGGCAGGGATTTCATTTACTGTTGTCTGATTTTGTTTGTTGCACTCACATACTGATAATCGGGAGATCTTTGGGGGAGCTCTGGTGAACTGCGTCTTGGCACATACCGTACAGTATGTTTTTAAGAAACAACTGGAAACTCCACATAGTGGTAATTAAATGATTTGGAATGGAACTGGCAGTAGATTAATGCCCTTTCTACCACAGTTCATTAGAGCTATAGCTAAACTATTAACTGCTCAGGGCAATGGGATCTTTTCCCTCTAAAAACTCAGCAGATAATGGGGAATGAAAACTATAGTAATAATGTGCCAAATAAATGAACCAAAGAACAATTATTTGTTTTCCTGATACATAACGTAGACACTATCCATTAGCTATGCTATGATGGGAGGGAAAATGTCTCTAATTCTCGGACTCAATCCTCTCCCAAAGGATATAACGCACTGTGTGGATTCATCAATGTCAGTGTTCTATAAACCCATGGGCTGTGATATGTGCATTTGAGGCCAAATATGTAGTTTTACCGAAAATACCCTGACTTCAAAGTTGCAACAAAACTAACGTACTGTACATGGTTACAATGAGTAAGGCTACCATTAAGTGAGGCTTATATCATACGGGTGAGATCTGACAAACTTGCGAGTCACCTGTGCTATAATATAGCACCCTCCCTAAAATGATGCTGATTGGTTTGGCTCATCTGAAAACTCTACTGAGTGGGTAGGCATGTTTTATTTAGAAGTAACATCCAACAGATATTATGCATATTATGAATGAAAATAATTGCTTAATAATAATAATTCTTATTAGTGAACGTTTAGCAAAACAAATGTTATTTATGTCTCCAATAAATGTGCTACTGTATGTTCACTCCCTGTGTTATTTTGTATGGACAGTGCACAAACCAAATCCTGGACTTTCCTTCTATGACTTTGTGTACATCACACCAAACACCTATAACAATTAATAGAAAACAACACAGTCCATTTCTAACTACTTTTTAACATGTCAAGAACTAGTCTGGCCTGTAATTCACTGCCCAGTATATTACAAATGTACATTTTTGTGCTCTGCATTTCTGGAATCTCTGTCACCAAGGGGTTAAAAGAAACAGCTATTTAAAAATGCTTTCATTTTTTATTCCAGTTGCAGATCTTAGAAATGGACATTTGCTCCATGATACAATAAGAAATATTGGAACGGTAAAAAGATCCCTATGTGTGGCACACAATCTCCCAGAGAGATTTCATATGCTTATTCTCTGGTGTGCACCTCTCTACAAAACATTAAGTCCAGAGGCAGAGCAAGGGTACCTGCGATGTTTGTGCCATGATACACAAGGCCTTTCTTTCAGCTGACTGCATGTTCTGTAAAGAAACACAACTGCATTAATTTGTAATGGGATGCTCTTTGCAATATAAGTTGATGAGGAGGCAGCGGCAGAGGAGTGCTACATTCAGTTATCTCTTTGAGTTAGAATGGCATGACTTCTAGTTCTGCTTTATCTTTAGAAAGAGGTGCCATATGATTTGCAGACGCTGCCCACCATCTTCCACATACAATACTGGCAAACGTTGAGAGGACCAGAGTTACAACTAATTATGTGCTATCATTCCAAAGATAATAACAGAAACAACCCCACTCCAACAACATCAAAGGCCGTCTCTGGTCATAAGAGATATGCACTGCTAGACAGTACCGATCGGTCCATGCACTCACTGCAAAGCGGTGGAATGTTTACTGCTTCTAAGGTGCAGTATGTCTCAGATATTTGCACAATTTTGTTATGAGTAACCAGACCTGCAGTCCCAAACTATTTGCAACAATGAAGCTCTCCCCTCCATTGTACAGACCTGAATCATGGTACCCCAAGATGCAGGGATCCCCCAAATCCCAAGATAACTGTGTATTTGTTGCTAGTAAAACCAGGGGGAGGGCAGGAAGGAAATATGGTTGCTGGGGTCACTACAGAATACTGCTACAGTATATCATCTCTCAATGATGTTGCTGCTTCCCATTGGTTGGGGGAGTGAGGCTGACTGAACCATATTGTATGTACAGTATGTATGTCTAATATATATATATATATATATATATATATATATATATATATATATATATATATATATATATATATATATATATATATATATATATATATATACAGCTATCGCCATCCAGGTACATAGCGCTTTACAATACACGTGACATAATATTATATCACAATGGGAATAAGCACTTCATATATAAAACAATAGGAAAGGGAGTCCCTGCCCTGAAGAGCTTACAATCTAAGTGGCAACTAGGAGGAACATGGAGAGATAGTACGAGGGTGTTCTGGTAAGTGCGTGAGCAAGGGGCCAAGGTCAGTGCATCTGAGATGTATAGTATCAGCCAGCGGAGCTACCCATATGCTTCGTCAAAGAGGTGTGTTTTAAGATGGACTTTAAAGGTGGATAGAGAGGGTGCCAGTCAGATATTGAGGGGAATGGCGTTCCAGAGGTGTGGGGTAGTGAGTCAGAGGTTTTGGGAAAAGGTGGGAAAAGGCTTTGGGCACAAAAGGTGTAGAGAGAAGACATCCTTGAGCAGAACGCAAGAGTCGGGATGGTGTAAAATGAGAAACTAGGGCTGAGATGTAAGAAGGAGCAGAAAAGTGTATAGCCTTAAAATAGAGTGGTTTAAAATTTCCACCAAGCAAGTGTTTTTGTCTGGTGAATATAGCCCAAAATGTCCCTGGAGATCAGACTAAAATCCTATGAAACCACCCTTTCTATAGGTTACTCTCTGTGCAGTAGCCCCAGCTCAAGAAATTCACTGATTCTCCATGCTCACTAACATTTATTGTAGTAAAGCAGAATACCAACACTTACAGTACATAATAGGAATCAGTGAATGTAATAAATACTAGTTACATGTAAGAAATATATTTTCACAGAAAATCCACTCATTTCCAGTCTTTGGATTTGATATATTGCAATGGTGATATTAAAATGTATAATAAATAATTCATACAATTGATGGAAAGTAGTAGAATCTGTTAGCACATTTTCATTGCTCTTGTAAAAAAAGTCACAGAATTTTTATTAGGAACTAAAAATAAGAAACCAGAATTACAGAACACACAACACTTAGATTTATAGTCAGAGTAGTAGGTTCTCACATACCATTTTCATTTGATAGGCAAAAAAAATACTTTATGGAAACTCTTAGCTAACTAGTAAATCACATAATGGTCATTAAAACTGATTTTTCTCCACAATGTTTTCTGTAAAAATCGTACCCTGTATCAGAATTTAGAATTAATAGGATCCAGATGTCTGGAATATTTGACAAAAGAAAAATGTTAAATTATCACCAAAAACTACACACATTATAATAGGGTGCCTGAAACTGCCCTTAAAAAGGAAAGCATCAATTATCAATTTCCTATTTGCTCAAAGCTCATGGGAGGTATTACGCCTCTAGTCACTTGCTGAAATATAGGGGTATTATGCACTAACAGAAAAAGATGTGGCATTGAACTAAATTCCTTAATGTAGAAAATATGTATGATAAATAAGTCTAGGCATTGTTAGCTTCAATGAGATAGTTCATAGTGATTTTGAAAACGCTACCATATGTGTAAGGCCTTGTCCAGGGTGAAGAGAAGAGCGGAGCGAGAGGGCTGGCGCTCATGAGCAGTGACGTCACCTGCATGTAAGCAGGAGACCAATCCTGTCCTGCTAGAGGAGCTTTGCGAGCGTGGGAGTGGGCGTGTCAATGTGACGCGAGGGGGACGTGTCAATGTGACGCGAGGGGGCGTGTCAATGTGACGCGAGGGGGCGTGTCAATGTGATGCGAGGGGGGGTGTCAATGTGACGCGAGGGGGGCGTGTTAATGTGACATGGGGGGGTGTGTGAATGTGATGCGGGGGGAGAATGCATGGGGGCAGAGCTGGGGACACAGGACACTGACAGCAGGAACCAGTGTCACTTGCAGAGGCTCCTTCACAAGTGAGTGCTACAGGATCAGATACACAGGGATGGGAGGGATGTATGGAGACTGCTCTGTCTGTGTGTCACTCCCTGCACACCCCACTCACCCATCACTCCCTGCACACCCTACTCACCCATCACTCCCTGCACACCATGCTCACCCATCACTCCCTGCACACCCCACTCACCCATCACTCCCTGCACACCCCACGCCACCCTGGACGCAGCCTTAGAAATGTTTTTGCTCAATGTGGCAAATGTACAGTATATGAAATAACATGCAGATGTAGCAAGACTTACTGTACCCAGCACCGCAGACAAACAAGTAAAAGTCTGCCTCGCTAGGGACAGTGTCTGAGCGGCGATTTGCACTACGGGGGGGGGGGGGGTCAATGCTTCTCAATGGGACCACCTGCAGTGTTAATCCATTGGTGCCATAACCACCGCGGTCCCACGATCACTCACACCGAAGACCTTACGTCTTACTATATCAATATAGTTGTATATAGGATCACTGATAAAGTGAAACCCTCATCATGTGGGTTCCTACATTAAGGCTGGAGGGAGAGTGTTTTTAAGGACTGCCCCAAGGCTGTGGAATAAGCTCCCTGCTGCTTTAAGAAATCAGGAAGCTTTGCTTCCATTCAGAAGGAATTACAAACATTCCTTTTTAAACAAAGCCTGGAAAACTGACCCTAATACCTTGGCAGCCATCTTTCCTGCTCCCATTCGTGTTTCCCGCCCATTGTTGGTTTTCCTCGTCGTTCCCCTATATGTTTTCGGTAGGTCCCGGTGGTAGGTCTGGGATGGGCGTCCTCCCTACGTTACTACACGTGCGTGTGTACGTTGCAAACATCCTAATATATAAATGCATACAAGGTACTGGTAGACCTCTTCTAAAATAAATTCAGTGAGCTTGAGGAAACCGTACATAAATCTAAAGTATAAAGTTTATGTACAGTACTATGGCCCTAATTCTGTAAGGTGTGGTAGCGCAGATGACGTGCTATCGCATGAAAGGTTCCATTGACGTTAATAAGGCTTTTCATGCGACAGCACATCATCTGCACTATCACACCTTACAGAAAAAGGGCCTGTGAGACATACAGGGTGTCATATACTAACACTGTAGCTAAATAAGCACTTGTTAACTGTTTTTAGGAAGACTTGATAATCCATCCTGTTTTTTTGTAAAAAAAACTTCCTCAATATTTACTATAAATTGCTGTTCATTGTTACACTCGGCTAAGATCACCCAATTCGCCACCCTCCTCTCTTGTTAAAAGAATGTCGCGAAAAGTGGAACAGAGCAAAAAAATATAGTTTAAAAATGACAGAAAAGCTGTAGTTTGCTGGAGGTTTGGAATTTGCACACGTTTTTAGTGTTTGTATGTACTGTATGTACTGTATACAAACTGTTATGACTTGTGCTACTGAAATGTCAGTCTCAAAACCCAAATATAACTGAAAAGAGCAATATCGACAAATGACCAAAACAAAATCTCCAAAAAATTGCTCTTTTAGCTCAAATACCTCTGACAATCATTTTTAATTAGTGATCCATATATACAGATGAGCCAACAAGTATTCTAAAACTTGCCTTAAACTTGCCTTCAACTAGCCAGTTTAAATGCTGGGTACATTTCAGTGACATTTCTGCAGAGGCTAATGGCCCATCGGATTAACACAGCAGTTAATGGGACTGGCAGTTTGAATGGGACTGCCAGGGACCCCAGCTGTTAATCCTATGGGCCATTAGTCTGTCTGCAGAAATGTGTGAAATCTTGCAGCATATACCCAGCATATACCCAGCATGTACCCAGCATGTACCTGGGTCTTTTTGGAGATTGCCCCAGGTTTGTTTTAGAATAATTGTCAGCACTACAGTAGATGTTTACATGTAGTCACCTTTTTTGTTCTATTTAGTGAGATATGTTGGTTTATCACAGTATGCTGCGCCAGCATTTCAGTTGAATCCTATGGAAAAGCAGTAATACCAAGTTGTCTAAATATCCCACGCTGCAGTATATATGTTGGTTCTTATAAATAAACAATAATAATATTAATAATAATTATTATTATTATCACTAGGAACAATGCCATTAGGTACATCAGTACATGGATGGAGTGTGTTACACCAAAATACAGTGGAAATAATACAAACATATGTAACAGTGTTTCCCCCACCCGGTGGGAGATTTGGCCTGTGGCAGGACGGCCTGTAGCCGAGGTCAGGGAACAGTCCACACGTATAGTTTCAGGATAAATGAAAACGTTCAGTGGCTTTATTTCTCCACAGTAACATAACATGCGGGTACACTGTCCCTTTAACAAAATAAATCCTGCTCCACTTTGGGAGAAAAACTGACTAATAACACAGCAGACCTATCTAGCAGGCTGGCTGGCTAAACCAGAACCAAACCATAAGGGTACTTTAAGCAGTCAGTAAACAAATGAATAATCCTTACATTCGTTGAAGTAGTCTTTGGTCAAATCCCTCTGGCTAAGGGCTCACGCAGCAGTGTGCTTCTCTCTCTCTCTCTCTCTCTCTCTCTCTCTCTCTCTCTCTGGCAGCTACTGCCAGTCACATGATCCTTTATCTACCTTGCTGGCTCTCAGGTGTCAGCTAAAGAGTTCTGATTTCCTAACTTCCACCTGAGTTAACCCTTATGAGTGCTGGATGAAGCACTCAGACATATGTCTCCCAGGCGTAACTGATAGGAGTTGACTTCACTCTGTCACATACCTCCCCTGTTTGTGTGTGGCTAGTGTCCCACACGGCTGAAGCCCGACCCTCCACTCCTTCCCTTGACAAAAAATCAGCATTTCCATGGTCCTTTCCAGGTCTATGCTGAATATCAAAAGAGAAGGGTTGGAGGGCAATATACCACCTGGTCAACCTTGGATTTGTGTCCTTCATGGTGTTTAACCACTTCAAGGGCGCATGGTCAGTGACTAGGGTGAAGTGTACTCCGGCGACATAATGTCTCAAGGCCTCAATTGCCCATTTTACAGCGAGGCACTCCTTCTCAATAACGGAATACCTCACTTCCCTTGGGAACAGCTTCCGGCTGATGAACAGTATGGGGTGTTCAACACCATCAAATTGCTGAGACAGCACTGCTCCCAGTCCTACCTCTGAGGCATCCGTCTGGATGATGAAGGGCTCTTTAAAATCTAGGCTCCGAAGAGTGGGGCCCTCTGACAGGCACTTTTTTAGCATGTCAAAGGCGCACTCCCAAGACCATTTAACTTGGGTCGGGGCACTCTTTTTTGTCAGATCTGTTAGGGGTGCAGATATTTCTGAAAAATTGGGGATAAACCGCCGGTAATACCCTGCTAACCCCAAAAGGGAGCGGACCTGTGTCTTTGTCTGTCGGGTGGGGACTTCCTTTATGGCGGCCACCTTGCTAGCTAGTGGCCTTACTATCCCTCCCCCAACGGCATAGCCCAAGTACTTTGTAGTGGATTTACCCAGGGCACATTTTTTAGATTTGCAGTGAGCCCTGCTTCTCTTAAGGACGTTAGGACTGCCCTTAACCTTTTTATATGAGACTGCCAGTGTCTGCTATAGATGACAATGTCATCCAAGTAGGCCGCGGCATATGCCCTATGGGGTCGTAGTACCTTGTCCATTAACCTTTGGAACGTGGCTGGAGCCCCATGTAACCCAAATGGCATAGTGACGAATTGGTATAAACCGAGAGGGGTGGCGAAGGCAGTTTTGCATTTGGATTCTTCCGCTAGAGGTATCTGCCAATATCCTTTCGTGAGATCTAGGGTGGAGATATACTCTGCTTTACCAAGCGAATCAAGCAATTCATCCACCCTAGGCATTGGATATGCATCAAATCTGGATACAGCATTTACCTTTCGCAGATCCACGCAAAACCTCACCTTCCCATCTGGTTTAGGGACCAACACGATAGGGCTACACCATTCGCTGTGGGACTCCTCGATCACGCCCAATTCCAACATGTCTATTATCTCCCTCTCTACCAGGTCTTTTCGGCCCTCTGGCAATCTATAGGGACGGGACCGTACTTTTACGCCAGGTTCTGTCTCAATCCTATGGGACACTAAATCAGTCTGCCCTGGCAGCTCAGAAAAAACATCTGGGAACTGGTCACATACATCAAGTAGGTCTGACCTTTGTTCCGTTGTTAACTGCTCTCCCATGGGAACCTGATGGTCAGTGTACGTACTACCCTTTGGAAGCTTTGGACCCAAATCCGTCTCTCCTTCCCGAGGGTGAATGAACAGCGATCTCATCGTTTTCCAGGGTTTCAGGAGGTTCACGTGGTAGATTTGTTTACCCTTCCTGGACCCTGGTTGAGAGATCTCATAGTTCACCTCCCCGGTGCGGTGGAGAACTTGGAAAGGACCCTGCCACTTCGCAAGGAGTTTACTCTCTGATGTCGGTAGTAGTAGCATCACTTGGTCCCCAGGTTGGAAGACCCTCAAATGAGCATTTTTGTTGTACTGCTTCTCTTGACGTTCTTGAGCAGATTTGAGGTTTTCCTTCGCAAACCGACCTATCATGTCTAGGCGGTTTCTAAGGTCTATGACATACTGAAGGGTATTCTTGGAGGGGGAGGGCTCCTCCTCCCAGGATTCCTTCAGTAGGTCGAGAATACCCCGAGGTTGGCGTCCATATAGGAGCTCAAACGGGGAGAAGCCTGTGGATGATTGGGGAACTTCTCGTACCGCAAACAACAGGAAAGGGAGAAGTTCATCCCAAACTCGCTTTTCAGTGTCCACAAACTTCCTAAGCATAGTTTTTAAAGTACGGTTAAACCTCTCTACCAATCCATCAGTCTGAGGATGGTAGACCTTGGTCCGGACGGATTTTACCTCCAATAACTTCAGGACATCCTGCATTAACTTTGCCATGAAATTTGTTCCCTGGTCAGTTAACATTACTTGTGGAAGTCCTACCCTAGAAAACAGTTCTAACAGCCTGTGAGCAACCTGTTTAGCAGTGGCTGATCTCAGAAGGAAGGCCTCAGGATACCTGGTGGCATAATCAACAACAACGAGTATAAATTTATGTCCCTTCGCAGAGGGTTCTAAAGGTCCGACCAGATCTACCCCAATTCTCTCGAATGGGACGGCTACCAAGGGCAGAGGAACCAAAGGAGCCGGCTTCTGTCCTTTTTGGCTAGTTAACTGGCATTCAGGACATGTCTCACATAGTTTCATGATGTCACCATGTATGCCTGGCCAGTAAAACCGGGACGAGATGCGGTCCGTGGTCTTATCTCTGCCCAAATGACCACCCCATGGGAGAGTATGGGCTAGGGTAAACACTGTTTTAATCAACCCTTTAGGGACTGGCATCTGTCAAATGACCTCCCCTGTTTGTGTAACCTTATTCACACGATATAGTATGTCATTCAACAGTTCAAAATGTGGAAACACTTTTACACCTTGTTCATCTATTATCTTGTTGTTGACCTGTACCACCGTCTCATATTGTCTAGCCAGAGCTGGGTCCTCCCTCTGCCTCTGACGGAAGTCAGGAAGATCCAGGTCTGGCAACACTCCCGTATCCATCTGTTCCCCACCCTGGTCATCCCCGGCCATGACCTGCAGGCCTTTGGGCTGACTAATGTTACCAAAAGTCCCAGCCTTTCTTAACCAGTCCTCTTTTTCCGCACATCTCTGTTTACGTGTCTTTGGGACATGGTGTCTACGGGGGAAAATCTCTGGGGAAAAAGGGAACAGGTCTCCGGGCTTCTCCGGTACCAGAGAAGTAGGCTCCGTAGGAGTAGGGGCCAACAATGTTTCGAGGTAGGGCCAGTCTCGGCCAAGTAGAACAGGAGCAGGTAGCCAGGGAGCAACTCCCACTAGTAGGCTAGCCTCTTGATCCTGGATACGCAGTGTAACGTTCGCCGTCGGGTATCTCTTTGTATCCCCATGGATACACTCGATATTCCAAGGAGAGTCATAAGATAGTCTATTGCTTGGAATTAGGCCCTCTAGGATCAGGGTTTTTCCAGAGCCCGAGTCCAGCATGGCGTTTACTTTTGTCCCCTCCAGAGATGCTGGGACTAACCACGGATTGTGGTCCCCTCGGAGACAAGCTGTGGCAGTGGTTCTGCCATATGAACAGTCCATTTCCTCATCTCCTGAGTCCGCAAACTCGGTCGTACGCGGAAGCTCTCGACGGGGCTCGGTGTTTGGACCTCTCCGCTGTTGGATGGGGTCCTCCCTTCTGGTTGGTGGGGTTATCCTCTCCACCGGGTGGGTGACAGGAGTCCAGGTTCTCGGGGAATACTGTGGGTGGCGGCCACCCTTGAGTGATCCAGTGGCCTCGGACCCAGGATGGGCGTCTCTGCGGGAGTTTGTACCAGGAACCCTCCGAGATGGGAAAGTGTCTTCCGATCGGGTTGACTGGATCTCCCGAGCTGGCGGGTTGTAGACCCCTCGATTGTCTGCTCTCCTGCCTCTAGTATCACCGGAAGCAACTGGTGTTTGCACCGGCCGTTCCCAGCTATCCCGTTGGGTGTCGTCGCCCAGGAAGTTTTCCACCAAGCGGACCGCTGAATCCAGGGAAAATGCAGCGTGTCTTTTTACCCAGGAGCGGGAGGAGGGGGGCAGTATCTGTATGAACTGCTCGAGCACAAACTGTTCAAGAATCTCTGTCTTGTCATGTTTTTCCGGTTGTATCCACCTGGCACATAAGTCTACTAAGCGGTGGGCTACGACCCGGGGTCTGTCTCGCTTTGTATATTTGACTGTCCGGAACCGCTGTCGGTAGGTCTCTGGCATGAGGCCTAGGCGATCCAGAATAGCAGCCTTTAGTTTCTGATAGTCCATGGCCTCGTCCGCTGGAAGAGCCTGGTAGGCTGCCTGAGCTTCCCCTATGAGGAGTGGAGCCAGAGTCGTTACCCAGCGATCAACTGTCCAGCCGTGGGCCGTGGCTACCCTTTCAAAAGTGAGGAGAAATGCCTCTGGGTCTTCGTTTGGCTTCATTTTAGGCAGCATCACCGGTGGGTTATTTGGAATCCCTGGTCTGCCTGGGGTTGGGCCTTCGACCAGCAGTGTGCAGTCCACACGTATAGTTTCAGGATAAATAAAAATGTTCAGTGGCTTTATTTCTCCACAGTAACATAACATGCGGGTACACTGTCCCTTTAACAAAATAAATCCTGCTCCACTTTGGGAGAAAAACTGACTAATAACACAGCAGACCTATCTAGCAGGCTGGCTGGCTAAACCAGAACCAAACCATAAGGGTACTTTAAGCAGTCAGTAAACAAATGAATAATCCTTACTTTAGTTGAAGTAGTCTTTGGTGAAATCCCTCTGGCTAAGGGCTCACGCAGCAGTGTGCTTCTCTCTCTCTCTCTCTCTCTCTCTCTCTCTCTGGCAGCTACTGCCAGTCACATGATCCTTTATCTACCTTGCTGGCTCTCAGGTGTCAGCTAAAGAGTTCTGATTTCCTAACTTCCACCTGAGTTAACCCTTATGAGTGCTGGATGAAGCACTCAGACATATGTCTCCCAGGCGTAACTGATAGGAGTTGACTTCACTCTGTCACATGGCCATTACTATACGTGTGGTGCATGATACCTGCTGGTAATAGGAGGGCTGAGTCGTCCGCCGGTGGTAGTCGGGACACAGGACTAGGCTTCTGGGGTTCATACCTTACATATCTCTTTAGCAGTGCAGTTCCTACATCTGCCTTAGGCTCCAGGGAACTGAAGGTGATCTCCCATTGTAGAACTATTACCTCTCCCCCAGTAAGGTCACGCACCAGGCAGGAGGTATAACAACAGGAACGGTTTATTGTCTTCACTGTACAGCACAGGAACAAGGCAGGGTTCTGCCCAATGCAGTCTCACAGCTATCACTGAAGGATGGTCCGTGGACCTTCACTACAGGCCAAGAGCACCCGCAGCACTCCCAGCTTTTCCCCACCTCCCTAATAGAGGCAGAGGTATGGTCCACACTCACCCTCCCCAGAGGGAAGAGTACTGGAGAAGGCCCAATAATCAGCCTCTCTAATGTGTGACCTGACTTCCTTAAGTGGGGGAAGGCACTCCCAAATTTAGGGCGGCCCTGCGCTTAAGTTTCGCCAGGATGAGGGCACTAGGTCTGGCTCATGATTGGAATCTAACAACACAAGTTGTGAGGTTGTGACCTCCATGGAATGTGGAATCTCTATTGACCAACAAGCTTTAAGAAACTCTGGACAGAAACACACAGACACTGACAAACCACATATTCTCAGCTGCCAAAAAAAAAATCATTAATCACTGGAAACAAGTGAACCCGCCGACAATTAAGACGGTTTGGCATCAAATCAATTATATAATGATCATGGAGATGCTCACTAGCCTCTTAGAAGAGAGTCCAAATTTACGAATATATGGGGGCCATGGATGTCCCGTAATGTAAATTTCCGTAGCCTGGACAGGCAGTACTTCTGCTGATCAAGCAGGAAACCAGAGATCCTCCAATTATATAGGAATAGTGGTGATGTCACCGTAAAGGTTATTATGGATTACTTATCCCCTTGTGATAGTATAATGATGTTACTGAATGTTCCAAGCAAATCTGACACTAAGCTAAATGTATCCGTGTAATATTACAGTCAAAGTCATTTGATGTACCCACTCACTGTGTAACTATTATTCATGCAATATAATGCTAACTTCCCTATTCCTCTGAAAATAAAAAACTGAGTTGAAAAAAAATGATATTACAAGTGAATGTACAGGCTGTTGTTTTGGTGCAATTACTACTGTATTTACACCAGTGTGCAGCCTTGAAAGAATAAATGGTGCTGCGTAAAATAGCTTCGAGCCAGACCTGCTCTCACTAGTCTGATGAGACTTGGCTTTCTTGTGGTGAATCCAATGACTGTCTTGGATTTTTATTTATTTATATAGTACGGTACATTAAAAGGCATATATCACTGGGTCCCTATAATTGTAAGTATTCAGCTCGGGGGAACTCCAGGTCATCTAATACAAAGTATAAGCCATTCTGGGAGATCTTGCTGTTTTAATACAGTTAAGTAGCATCCATTTATAATGTGTTATTACCTAATTCTCTTGATTGGAGATTGTCCATGTTCTTGAGTTTCTCCTAGAAACGTCTCATCTTATTTTCATGTTAATACTTCTTGCTGATGAGAAAATTGCCAATTGGGAGGTGCCTGAAGGACGGACCGCATGTGTGTACCATAAGTACGTCAACATTGCTATAACAATATCATTACTGATCTGCCCATCATTTCATATATTAATCCGTGCTGTGGAAGTCTTTCTTCTATCTTTTACTGAGGATCATCTCTCCTGAAGTTACCACACGAGTGCAGATTTTGCCACTGTTTTGGATTTGTGCATATTCATTCTCCACATCGTGAGTAGGCATTCTATAGGAGCCAACTCAATACTGTACTTTTAATTTAATTTTTTACACATACATCTACACTTAGATCTTCGTTGATGTTGTTTTTCTCCTTATGCTCCCCCTGGATTGTGAGAAGAAATGGTCTGCCCATCAGCCAGAACATTGCCACTGACAATTCTTATGTCACAAAACAATGGAAATATCTCAGACCAAGCGCTCCCTCAGAAAACACTAGGGTAGTTGTACTGTTGTCGACCTCTTTAATGTAGGTAATTGATGTTAAATAGATATACAGTAAATGTTAAATAGTGGAGGGGTATTTTTTTTAACGACTTCACTGCTAAAGGGGTTTAGTCCAGCAATGCAACTATTACAGCAAGGAGACAGAGATTTATTTATTTTTAATAGCATTTTTACAATAAGTGAGTGAGAGCACATTTAAGATCCACCACTGACAGTGAAAGCACTCTATGCTGAGGACGCACACACGTTTATCTAACACATACTAAAAGTGCAAGGTTTTATTTTTTTAAAGGCTTTCAAAATGTGACTCCCCAATTTGAGTTGTAAATTCCACTATTTTATCTTTTATAACATATTCTCTCAAGTTTACACACTATTTAATCTTCAAAGGAATGGTAGATTCTAGAGAGCATTTATTTAGAAGAAGAATTGCTTGATTTTTAGCTTCAAAGTTGTACTTTTGTAGCCACACCAACTGCTTTGGTGACCTTGAACTGGAGCACAGCTGCATCTACTTACAATGGAGTTACTTAGGCTTCATAAATGTAGTCCTTAAATATGTTTTCCACTACACTGATATTGTATTACTTTTAATTTAGCTACCCATGTATGGGTGCACTCATTTTTCATACAGTATGCTTGTTATTTCTGCAATTTCCTGGATAGCTATACGTGTAATTTATCCTAACATATTTACATGCCATGCTGCAAAAAAGTTGCAATATAACATTTTTTTTACTGCTTCTTTTTATTTCTATTTTATCTATGAAATACTATTGGGTTTTTCCCATCCTTTATTCTCGGACATCATTGAAATGAGGTGAAAATTTCATGTTCTTTTAAAAAAAATCTAAATTGAAAGCAATACATGTACTTTTATGTTTCAACTTGCCATTAAAATCCTCATTAAGGTTCTTCAAATTTGGTAGCATTTGAAACATTTATTTCCTGAAGAGGTTTGGGGAGTGCAGGGAAAAGTGGTTTGTAGAGTGTGAGTGTTCAAGGCTAGCAGCACTCACGGTACTGTAGTCCTGCCATGGTTGCACACAAGATAAAGTAGCTACGTCGGAAACGTGTACCGTATAGAGCAAGGAAAGAAGTATCCAGGCACACCAGTGGTTTTAGTGAATAAAAAAGGATATTTATTCAGACAGGATAACGTCTGAATAAATGTTAAAAAATTCTCACTAAGACCATTGACGTGCCCGGATACTTCTTTCCTCCCTTGTAGAGCAAGAGAACAGGTAGTACACTAACAATACAAATATATGTATTCCCCTTTCCCTGTAACTAAGGGAACTACACGTGCTGTCTTTACCTGCGACTCACAGAAGGCCTAAGCCTCCCCCGCTGGGAGCCTGGGGTATGCTTTCGTTCTTCTTGGTGCAGTGCCTCCACCTTGGAGGGATCCTTGCTCTGCAGGATAAACCCTCACAGGAACCAATACAATAAAGTAATAGACATGTATAGTTTAACAGTTTACTTACGTGCACTAATAATAACACACTATTTCAACCTTCCCACAATGCAAAGAACCCAATACACTGGTCACACCCCGGTGAGATCCCCCAAAGTACTGTGGTGACCCGGGCACCTAACCACCCAGTGTCCACAGAGCCAAGCCCAACCCAAAGTGTGTGGAGTAGCGCTACCCAGTGTGTATGGCCGTTGATGCACGTGTATTCCTTCCTGGTCTCCGTCCAGACCAGTGTAGATGGAAGATGATGTGTCCGCAGGCCGCAACATGATCCCACGATGCGGTCTACCAGATCCTCTCCTGTCCGTAGGCGTCCGCCTCTTGAGGGAGCTCCAGCTGGAGAGTGTTCCTTAATGTCTCTTAAGGTTGCCTGTGGTCTGGTTCCAGACCACAGGCCACGCGCACCACGTGGCGTTCGTCACCGGTGCACTAACACTAGGCAATTACTGGGGAAGTGTCCCTATCTATGGGCCTTCCCTGCAGCAACCACAAGCTATAGTGGTCGGGGCCTAGCTAGGACCTATGCGGCAGCCTGCTCCCGGGGAGCACTGCTCCCTGGACACTACCTGCTCCGTTGGGGTCCCTCCTTCGACTGAGCACGCTTGCTCCTGCCCCAGAAGACATCCTTCTCCTCCGCTTCCAGGCTCCTGTAGCCTTGAACAAGCGCATTCTAGCTGCGGCACCATGTCCAAGATAGCCACCACATTCGCCATGGCCTGCGCAATCGCCCGGCGGTGTCACTGCCAAGATGGGCACTGCACTCTTTGTCTTCTGCGCATGCGCCGAATCTCGCACATGTGCTCTGACACCAAAGATGGCTGCCGCCTGTCCCGGAGCACCGGAGCGGCTCTCCGGCATCTCAAAACGGCAGCCCCCCTCACCGGAGATAAGGAGGGGGGCTCTGCTACATACACATTTGGTAAAATCAGGAATATTTAAACCAAAACAGCTGCCACTTCATTTTTTGCCACAAAGATGAACATTTCAACCACCCAGCCAACTATTGTCCTTAAAATGTTAGTACTTGCACAGGAGCAACAGGGGAAGCTGACTAAAATGAGTTTAACTTGTATAATTCCCTATCCAAATCATACATTAGCCAGGCTTAGCAGATGATCAAATCCATTAAACAGACATGAATAAGTGGTTAAATAATACCCTATAGCTCAGCGCTGTGACCATTAAATGTGCTAAATAACAATTTCTAATTAAAAATAAATTGTGATACTATAAACCAAAAACTCCGTGCGTGATTGGTATAAGCTACCGTGGGGTTCCTACCTAACAAATAACTCACAAATTTGTATACAGACAATAATTACACATTGCAAAAACCCAGCGCTAATGATAACAACAGTTACCCCAGTCCAAAGCAATGTGCATACAGATTGGAAAAGTTCTCTTTGTATTTCAAACGAAAATGAAGTGGTGAATCCGCTGCTGGCTGGTGTCTCAACGATCCTCCTACAGGTGAATAAAAAAGGGGAAAGAGACCATTGCGCAGCAACAAGCACCAAGTATCAGCTCAAGAGGACTTAAAAGTATTCAACTTACAAAAGTAATGTTGTTGTATTCAGTGGAGAGAATCTGTGCTTTAACCAACGTTTTCTCCTGGACCTCACGAATCCCACGTGCTGTTAATCTTTAGTCAGCCCCTTCCCCTGGTATCCCACAGTTTGAACACTCAATGGTACTCTCCGTGGATTCCCAGAAAGGAAATGACATAGGAGATGATGGTGCAGATTGCTAAAAACTTTAATAAAGATAAAAAAACAGCCAAAAGCTTACTTACATAAACTAGGCTGCTGTAGAACGACTGACAATATGCCGTCCGCAGCTTGTATACAGGTAAGGGGTGATGTACACTGAGCTGGAGGCGCTCTCACTGCTCACAGCTCCAATACCGACGCCGACCTCCGCGCAACTAACTGACGTCACACGATGGCGCCCCATCTGTCCGACAACATAAACTTCAGTCGTCTTACCAGTTCTGGCAAAACTTTGATCCGACACCAAACTTTCTTAGCCAACCTACTCCATGTGGAATCTGAGCCAGCACCCATCTAGTTGCTCCTGTGACACGCCCAGTAGGTTAGACCATCCTACTTGATACCTCTCCGATCCCAACTAGAACTAAAGAAATAACAGTTAACACACACCCGTACCTGTTATTTGATGTCCGT
Source organism: Ascaphus truei (assembly GCF_040206685.1). Lineage (NCBI taxonomy): Eukaryota > Metazoa > Chordata > Amphibia > Anura > Ascaphidae > Ascaphus > Ascaphus truei. Next base: position 444,931,652 of record NC_134483.1, read on the forward strand.
TATGTTGATGGCCACTACCCCCAGCCACTTCCATGTTGTCTTAATAAGGCCGGGGCCATGGTACAAAATACAGCGCTGAGCTGTGCTGAGCCGCGCTGAGCCAGTAAACTTACCTCCTGCATCTGGCATGTGTGGGGCTTGTGAAATTCCAGCCGACAGATCATTTAATTTTTCACGCTGAGGGAAGTGGAGGGCCGGTCACGTGACCGGTAAAAGTCAATGGCACTCAGTGATGTCAGCGCCGTGACATGGCACGCTAGCCCCGCCTCCCGCCCGCCTCCCAAACGCGCTCGCTGATGCTCATGCCATGACACAAAAAAAGTTCCTGCTAGAGCAGGAGAGCATGAGCGTCAGCGCTGTATTTTGTACCATGGCCCCGGCCTAAAAAGGGGAGGTGGAGGACATCAAGCCGCGCCCACGCTATTGTTTCACACATCAGTGGTGTGCACATAAAGCCCTGCAAACAATGCCCCCTTTGCGTCGAACAGTTGCAAGTCTCCATCCCACACAGTTTTGCATTCCAATTGATTGTCTGTTATAACGCACCCTTCATAAATCCTCCTTGGAGTCCTGTCACATGTGTACGAAATTATTCAATACACTAACACTATAAATTACCATGGCTAGCTGTATAGAGAAAGCCTGCCCCCTGGGGAAAATCTTCACCTTGACCACCAAGTGGCTCACCAGAGACTGGAGTTAACTAAGTGCCCAATTCTTTACCCTCAGACTTGATGTCAGCATGGCCCGCAGCATGCCGCGCTTCACCCTACGGAGCCTATACTCTGTCCCCAAGATCTATATTCATGCCTAGCAAAGAGATAACCGCATGAGGGCCTCTGTCTTGTAATGAAAATGTTCAGAGGTGCCTAATTTTAACCAATTATGTGAAGCAGCCCAAACACTCCGGCTCCTTCTTTGGGACTTGCTTAAAAAAGAGGGGAACCCACCAATCTTGCCTTCTTGGAATGACCCCCAGTTACTGTCATCATCTAACAGTTTATAAAGCTGAAACGAATATCCCCCTTTCTGATATTATGCCATTGTCCCTAAACCTGATTGCTATTTTTGATTTCACTGCAAACATATTTGTATCAATGGGAGACTCAGAAGTATGTAACCTGCTGCCTTAATGCTGCAGAAATTACCCTTCATACATCACCGTATTCAGGTATGCCGATCTAAACACTAAATCTTCTGTGACCTTGCCAACTCACAATACCATAACTTCTTCAGATAGACTCAGGGAAACCCAAACAGGTTTTATACATGGAACCAAAAATTAAATCAATAAGGGATGGAAGCCTATTCAGCCAAAGGCTCTTATTTCCATGCTGCCATGAGGCCCCAGTCCAAGTGCATGGGCAGCCTATACAAAATATATTTCTTAACTTCTCTACATCTGAGTGGTACAAAGCCATTTTATTCCACCATTGCTGTATGCAATGTTGCAGTTTCGGAATGAAGCAAGAACACAACTCAACCAAGGCAGAGGCCTCTTGTTAGTGAGAAAACTAATTTAGGGCCGTTGTTAGGGTACCCAATTTTTTCCTCCCTCTGCGATTGAACCCAGCCTTTACCTCCACTTATCTTGTTCAATACTGCCAACCAGCTCTATGAGCCCAGCGGTGGTCAGCCACGCATTTCCTCTCTGTACCCCGATAAATGTGTAACTGACCGTGTTAACCCCCTCTGTCACAAGCCATAATTCTGACTTTTTGGAATGTATTGTACAATGACATCTATAATTTTTTAAATACTCTGATGTTCTATACAAATTTACTCCCAGATGGAACCAAAGATTACAATTGGCTGGAAATTAGAGCTTTGACTAACTCCATTTTAGAGTTGCACTTGCACTTGGTACATGCCTACAACTGTACGAGGCATGAGTCCACCAGGTTCACACCATACTTCATGATGTTCAGCAGAGAGGTCAGACTACCAGTGGAATTCTGTCTAAGAGTGTCCACCGACGGGGTGCCTTACATGACCCATTATCAGTACGTAAAAAGACTGCAAGACAACCTCCATATGGCATGTCAGTTGGCGGAAGAAGCCACCACCAAACTGAATCAAAATAACAAGAGGCAGTATGATTGCAAAGTAAACTACTGGGAACTTCAGCCTGGAGATAAGGTTCTCTTGCAGAACCTGGGAATACCGGGGAAGCACAAGTTAGCTGACCGATGGCGAGAGGCTCCCTTCGAAGTGGAGTCAAAGATGCCTGGGCTATCACATCAAAGATTTGGAGTGCAGAGTAAAGGTATAGCATAGGAACCATCTGCTACTGATCCCTCAAGCGGGGGGAAATGATCTCAATCCGCCGGCCATAATGTCTCAGATGGGACGGGAAGACCCCAGTGGGATTCTGGATCCTTTAATTGAAGAGAATCAGGATCTAATGGAAGGAACTTCTTCCAATACAAATGGAGACTGGTGGGCAGCACCAGATGAAGAATCGGGTAATGGTCCTGTCATTCATTGTAATGATGCGCTCACCACAGACAAGGCGTGACCGCGAGGCTGAAATGGGGATTTGATAAACGACAACCCAATGCTGTGAGGGTGCGTCTGGAGTGTAGATAGGTCGAGGTAGCCGGGTCGGAGTAGAAGAGGTCAGGATGGTCAGTGATACTTGCCGAGGTCTGGATTGGAGAGGTACGGATTGTTGCAGGTACTTAGCCAAAGTCGGGATTGGAGAGGTGCGGATCGTCGTGGGTAAGCCGGGGTCAGGAGCGGAGAGATACGGATCGTCGTTGGTAAGCCGGGTCAAGAGCGGAGAAGTGCGGAATCCAAAGAACAAGCAAGGTCAGGCAACACGGAACAAGACAGGTGAGGCTCAGACTGGAGGCAGGACTGCAGTGAACACAGCGCACATAAACAAGGTTATGCTCAGCCAATGTGCCAGAGGGCAGGCTGAGCAGATATAGGAAGAGCAGACCAATGAGGAGGAAGCATACTCCCTAGTATGCATGGCTGTGGTTGGCTGATGGAGACAAGACAGGTGAATCCAATAACACAGCGGAATGGAGGAGACTGCGTTGCATGCCATGCATAGCAGGTGCGTGCTCTGCGACAGTGATATCATCGCGCAAGCGAAGCCTGAAGGCGGGGCCAGCGGGGATGGCATTTCGTGCCGAGTGAGGTCCGCATGCGCCCCCAGAAGGTACGCTGGTAATGACTGGTCTGCGAGATGTGCTGCAGGAGGCAGCAGAGGCAGGACACCTGATCACAGGTCTGGGTAAGCGGGGAGCGCGCCGGGAGGGGCGCGGATAGCGGATCCTCACATTTATGTGCCATCTCCAGTGGCTTCAACAAGCCAACCTCTTGACCCACGGAGTCCGAGTTTGATACCGAATAGAGACTGTTCAGAGACTGAGTCACAGCTTATGAGAGGGCCAGGGCCTCAAGCCGATGGTAGCCTCTCCAACCAAGAAGTTGCTGAGAAAGAAACTCGCCAGAGTCAGAGAGTGAGGCACCCTCCAACAAGAGTGGCGTATGATTCGTTAGGGGCACCCCATTATGAGCCTCAGCAGTTATCTCGGAGCAGGTTTGCCTCCATAATGACGGTGCTGACCGAAATATTGAACCTTGTTTAGATGTTGCATGCTGAGTTAAGTTATATAGTTAATATGTATTTTTAATTATATAAAGAAATGTTAGAGCACATAAGTTTCTCATGCAGGGACGATGGAGTTTTCACCAGAAGGAGGGTGTAGAAGGGTCCCCCTTACCTGCCTAGAGGAGGGGGAGCAGCCCTGCATCGGGTCGCTGGTGCCCCGGGTGGTCCATTGTCTCCGTTGGATCGGGAGCAAGTTGTGGTAGCCATCTTGGATTGGCTCCGCAAGTGCCTATGGGAACTACAACTCCCAGAAGCCTCGAGGTGGGTCACATGGGCCGTCCCAGCCAATGAGGCGCAAGTGGCCATTTTGAGGGACTCCCAATATCCTCTGCGGGACAGAGAGAATTAAGTCAGTCGTCATGGAGCCAAGGCCCCAGTTAGGCCCTGATCACCCTTGAGTAGTATTTCAGAGAAGGCCCTAGTTAGGGACACTTACAAGTAGGACTACAACCCGCAGCACTGCACTTTTGGACGTCCACGCGGCGGCATACAACCGTCAAGCGGAGCCGCACGTGGCAGCCAGAAGTAAGACCTTCCGGCTGGAGACTGCACCGCGTGCACGGCCTGGATGTAAGGTGTGAGGGGATTTATGTTGGAGGCCCCGTTACGTGAGACCTGATCCATTTCTGCCTCCCAAGTGTTCCCTGGTCAGGACCGTTGACCAGGAAGATACCAGCGTGCACCAACACTCACAGGGAGTAGCGCTACCTCACATTTTGGTGGGATTGTTCTGCGGACACAGGGGTTCTAGGTGCTTAGGGCACCCTCAGTACTTTAGGGGACCATACTTGATGTTATTGTGTTGTTTTGAGGGGATATATATATATATATATATATATATATATATATATATATATTGTTATCTGTGTTATACTGTAATACATTAAATCAGTTATATTATACCCAGTTGTATAGTAGTTATTGGTTCCTATGCAGAGTAATCACGCTTACGCTGGGATCCTCATAGGTGGAGGCGCTGCACAGCGAGATATATCATCCCAGGCTCCCCAGGAGCGGAGGTTTTGGCCTCCTGTGAGCCTCGCAGGTAACAGCAGCACGCTGCATAGGGAAAGGGGTTTACACCTATAGTATAATATCAAAATAAAGATCTGAAGCTTTAACATGAAAGATTACTGGTGTAACTAAACGCAATGAAAAAATGAATCATAAGATAATCCTCTGTATTTTAACTGAAGGACAAAGACATCTGTTTCTGAATATTGATCCTTTCCATCCACCACAGAGATTTCAGTAGCCAGGGTTACCGTACTTAATATGTTGTGATCGCACCTGAGGCTGAATGTGAATCTGAGAACCTTTAAACCCTAAAACTATGATACAGTAGGCCGCAAACAAGTTCCCTTTGTGGCAGTTTATGCTTTCTCTGCCTTGCTTACACTGTCTAGGGCAGGGGAGGGCAACTCCAGTCCTTAAGGGTCACCAACAGGTCAGGTTAGCACAGGTGGCTCAGTCAGTGGCTCAGACGAAGACTGCACCACCTGTGCTGAAGCAGGGATTTCATGAAAACCTGGCCTGTTGGTGGCCCTTGAGGACTGGTGTTGCCCACCCCTGCTCTAGAGAAAGGTTTGTAACACCCACCATATCTTTGTCGCAATACGAAACCAAATAATAGAGGGAAAAGAGGCAAATCACATGGATACTTACACTGAGAATACAAAAACTTGGTAGATGTATTATGTGTCCAAGCTGGTTATATACAGAGCACGTATTGCCATAGATTGGAAGACTTTGTTTGATATTCAAATGAAAGTGAAGACATTTGACTTTCCTAGGGTCCCATGGACTAACCCGAAGAACTTAACTGGCACAATCATGCATGATGAGCTGCAAATGCAACCAGAAATATAGTAAATATCCTTTATTATCATAGGATATCATTTAACTTAACCCTGGAAGAGAAGCATACAGTGCATTTTTCTTGTTTAGTCTTTACACATGTAGTATATTGTTTTATACTACATTGTCCAGCTGCATCATTTTATTTATATTTATTATTGATATCGAGGTTACGTTTGGCTATTTATGGGGTAAAAACAAATGCAAGGTAATTATCATCGCTTAATGACTATTTAAGTTAATTGTTTTAATGAGTGATTATGGTTATTGCCATCAGGCACTAGCCTGTTAATTGTGTTCTGGAGCATGTTCTGAAAGGCTTTAGTTCACTTACACACCGACATGTACACACAGTATGTATTCATGCGCTATATTAATACAATGGAAACTTTACTTCTAATGTCGGGGTCAGTGCTAACTCATAGTTACTTAGTAGATGAGGTTGAAAAAAGACATATGTCCATCAAAGCTAAATTTAGACGACAGATACTTATCCTATATTTGTTTTTACAGTATTTTAATCCAGAGGAACGGGGAAAAAAACAAACAAATAAAATAACAACCCCAGTGAAATATCTAATGCTGTCAAAATTACATTCCTTCCTGACTCCAATTAATGGCAATCAGATTTCTCCTTGTAACAACATCCTTCCCGTGTTTACTTATTTGTATATCCCTTAATGGTAATTTGACAGTTAAACAGCTTTAGCACAATGCATACAATTTAAATACCCCAGGTCACAGGTAATTCCTATTAGTATTATATTTTCTGCAGCAATTAAGTGTAACGATTGTACCCCCACCCAATCTCATATTAGCCCCTATGTGAGGATACTGCCCCCAGTTACATGTCATGTCGTTTGGTGCACCTGCTGGCTGACAGGACTCCTGAGTCTCCCGCTTGATGGTATTGGGGAATTCACCTGGACTGGCTCGTGAGGTAGTGCTGAGTTCGTACTCACAGTTGGTACAGCGCCTCCATCTCTTCCAGGTCCCCACGACAGCAGGGAGGAGTCTCTGGAAGAGAACCCCTGGGTGCAGCTTCTCCCTGATTAACTCCAGTCTCAGGCAAGAAGGTTCTTTGAATCAAGGGCATCTTTATTAACATCCTCCATGGCAGAATGCCCATCATAGCAACCGATACTTAGCCGCACATCAGCATAGTTGCCCACTTCAAGGAAGTTCCCTCCTGACTCTGTAATAGAGACAGGGATATCTCTGCCACCTCTCCCCTAAGGGAGGGCCACCATCTGTGCCAGAGCCCTGACACAGTGTGGGGTCAGCTTGTCACTCTGCAACTACTTGACAGACTTGATCTGGAACTTTTAGTCTCACAGAACTGACACTTGACTACTAACTTTAGGAAGTGATGCGTATTATATAGCTCCAGGAGGCACCACCCCTATGTCACTGTAAGTGGACACAGAGCATGCTGTCACTTCCTTTGCTACATAGTACACCTCACATGGGTTGAGGGCAAACCTCCATGATAACTTCTGGCAACCCTGCCCTCTTAACAGGGATTACTGCACAGAAGGAGAGAGGCATGTAACCCCAAAATTATACAGGGCTACAATCTCCCTCTGGTGGATTCCAACATCCCCGCTTGGGCCTAAATTTGCGGAGCCCTCCTTCAAACAGGCAACTGCAAAATACACACAAATAACAATATCATTGCAGGAATACATTGCACACACTATACATAATCACTGTACCCAGAACTTATACTTTATACTTTATACTAGGAGAATCTAAACCTCAATAATAATGTCTAGGGTCAGGCTTCTTTACCTCCCGCCCGTTAGCATCAAGTACAGTGATACTATAGGATATAGGCGGCCCTTTTTCAGGTCTGTATTCCATCCTATAGCATATAAATGTTGCGCCCAACACTCCAAATCTGCATTAAGTAACAGATTCTAGACTCTGTTCTATGCTCAGAGTAGCTAGATTTGGACTTGATGTAGTCCTCCACTGCCTCCCTTAGCCAGGTATCTCTATTGTCTTCTATTTCTTGCATCAGGGGTTCAGGAACATAGGGATATTCCAGACCATGCGACTGCTTATAGCGCGCTACTATGGCTCTCTCAGCCATGCTAATCCTTATCAACTTCTTATTTCCTGCCCTGCCTGGCAGTACCCAAGACAGGGGTTCCTCAGGGGCAATGACATCATACAGGATAGATGATCCCTGGGGGTGACTATTCCCTTCTGTATCTCATACCACCGTCTTTCTAATTCTTCCTGGCGTTCCTCGGCTGTGTACTCGCCCACATCCCACCAGTGGTCAACCAAATCTCCCCTCAATAGCACAAATCGGGTGCGGTTTAACCATTCCGAATATCCCTCATACATTGGAGCCCACCATTTAGTGCTATGCTCCAAGGACTGCTCCTTCACCGACAATGCAGTCTCACTCTCCTCAGTCTCTCCCCCAGAAGAGACACCTGAAGTATTATTTGACCTTGAGGCCGACCCATATCGTTTAGGCCTTCCCCGTACAATAAGATTATAGGTAACGGGGTTCATTTTCGGGGATGTCCTAGCAGTAATCATTTCCCTCCCCGACCCCTCATCAGATGTAAAACATTCACCCCAGTCCATGGCCGACCCAGGCCTTTCTTCCAAAGTGTCCCATGACTCCCCAGACCACCCTTGGCTCGATTGGGACCCAGAGGAAGATGTGACAGGGGCAGGGATAGGGGCAGTGGCCTTGGGCAAAGGGAAGGGGGAAGTGTCCTTACGCTGCGGGATCATGATCCGCAGCTTGGCTATGCCGCGCCCCGTGGCAACATTGGGCAGATCAGACTCACCCGTCTTCTTGCTCCCCCGACTCTTTACTGCTTGCCGGTATCTGTCCATATCTTCCTTGGACAGACTGGTGCTGAACATCGACGGTGACGGTTGCTTACGGTCAGCTCCGCTGTGAATACCGGAAGTGACGTCATCATTCTCGCGGGAAGATGCGCCATCTTGGGTGGGGTCCCCCACCGGAACTTCTTCCTCCATTTCGACGTCCAGCGCCGGATACTCTAGGTCGCTCCTCAGCTACGCTTGGGCCTTTCTCTTGGGCCACCTCCATCGGAGCCTGTGGGAGGTAAGAGGGTATCTCACCACTCCGCTGGCTTGCGATGAGTCCTCTTCTCCCAACACGCTGGGAGTCGCCACGGCCGTGGGACTCTTCCGCTGCTCCAGCCGCACAAGCGCATGCTGTCGGGGAATCATGATGCTCAGCTCTTCAAGACCACCGGTGAGTAGCTTGTCTTTGCTTTCAGCACCGCTGTAGTGGCCCGCCGGTAGGCGCATCACCACTGACGTAGGACTTCCATGCTCGTCGTCCCACGAGGCGGACGCCGATGACGGTAAGGGTACCTCCGCAGGTGACGACCGACAGCAAGGTTCCAGGTTCTCGCTGTGGTTGCAGGCCTCTGCGCCGTCCTTTTTAGGTACCGTCATTAGCAGCGATCCCCATTCTCCGGGATCGACCTCCTCTCTCTTTATTCTTGGCGAGGCTCCAGCCATCAGCATGGCTGTATCTCCTCCCGCCTCCGCGGCGTGCCCAGGCACAAACGGCTCCACGGACCACAAATAATGGATGCCACATTGGGGACATCTCGCTGTGGTGCTGGCTTCTCCTCTCGGTAACAATGGAGAGGGACCTTGCTCTAAACCCCTTGATGGTAGAGGCGTGCTGCCTAGGGAGTGGGTCAATGTAGATATGGAAATGTACCAAGGAAGGCACACAGAAGGATCCCTTTTTAGGCGCACTGCAGACCTTTATAAAATAATGTGGTCAGGGGTGAAAAAAGTGTGTATAATTTAATTTTATTAGTGAAAGTGTAATAAAAACAGTATATGTTCTCTTGATATACTAATATACTGTGTTAAAAATAGGCACTGGAAGGTCTATATGATCTACTATAGACACCCTGTAGATACTAGTAGCAAAGTAGTCCTGGCTACTGTAAAACTATTGTTGCTCACAGTAGTGTCGCAAACGTTAGTTGCTGCATCTCTTACAATTATTCAAGTAATAATGGCTCAGATTGATGGAACAGGTAGATAGTGAAAACGTACTGTTTGCTGCCTGGTGATTTTGTGTCTTAGTCACCTTATCGCTACATATGTCTCTAAATAGTACTCTTAAGCTGTGTTACTGGATAGACTTTATTGTACAAATGACGTCAAGGTAGGTAAAGCTGGGTTAATATCTCCCTTAGTCATGCGATCTGGTTACACCAGTATAGATGGTGGTGTGGTGAAGAGTAACCATGTACCAAGTCCGTGGTGTTTACACGGCTGATTCAGTTCATATAGGTACCCAGTGGTACTTAAGGTACATATATCCCTACTAAGCAGTATTACCTGTCAGTGTTCAAGCTGTAGTTGTCATATGTAGGCTGAACTTGTTTTGTGTTTTGTTATACAGTACATCTGAGTCATTGGGGAGAAAGTTAGTGGATGAATATATGTGTAGTTATCTGTCTCCCATTTTTGACAGAAGATGGATCCTATTGCGCATGCGTCAATTCAAATTTATGATCATACGTTCCTAGTGGTATATTGCATATCCAGTAAAGGTGAAATTAGTTGTTGTAAGTAATCTAGCTTGGCTAAATAATTTGAAAATACAATAATGTCTGTTTGCCGCTACAGGCCAGTGGGTTAGGCTGAAGGTGGAACGAGCTGTTAGCTCGGATGCTGCTACAGGCATATAATCTATGGTGATGTTAAAACAACAAGTAACTATTTCCACATGGAGAAGAAATACATAACACTCTGCTACATAGTTAATGAACAATGTACTGTCTGATCACCGTTTGCCAGTAGTGTGTTTAAGCTGGAAACGAGACAGGCTTTTGGCTCAAAAGCTGCTGCAGATGTTTGATGTACAGTAGTATTAGTATTTCAAACGGCGGTGTGCTGATATTCTGTTACATGTGTCCAGATTATTGGTAGAATGGATATATGCATAGGAACGTATACAGTTCTTTATTTGATATATCACTCCTAGCAGCTCTTGTATTCTAAAGCGAGGATCTCGTTGCGCATGCGCCAAACCCGGTTGGTGTCGCTGCGTGTTCTGTAATATTCACAGTATGCGGACAAGATAGAGGCTGGTTGCCGTGCCCCTCGCAACACCCCTTAGTGAGTATCTCTGGACAATACACAGTACGCGGACAAGATAGAGGCTGGTTGCCGTGCCCCCCGCAACATCCCTTAGTGAGTATCGCTGGGCAATGTGGTGTACATGTAGATAATGAATATCAATGCTAGACATGCTTAAAAACTTTTCCGTCCGTGGTTAGCAGCGGTACTCAGTGGTATCATTATTGCCTGCATGCCACGTTACTGGAGTTGTTTGCGGCTGGACAGTATGCCGCGCCAGAGAGCGCTGCAAATTCCCCGCCGAGAGCGGGACAGGTTTTTGCTTTAAACGGGTTTTAACTTTGGTGAGGCGCAGTTTGTGGTGTTTTCGTGGGCTGCAGAGAAATAGTGATCCTGGCGTTCCAAACGCTACTTTGCCTAAAACCGTGGTAATTAGATAAGTTCTGTTCACAGCTTGGTAGGGTATATATCAACTGCAAACAGCACTGCCCTGTGGCAGTGCTAACACCTCTTTAAATGGGTGTATCAGATAAGAGATGCATATCATCAGGTATATGCTGAGTTTACAGCACAGAAGTAAACAATGTTGAGCAGTGCTCAATGTAGCTACAGGTAAGTTTAGGTAGATGCTATCGGCAGAGACCCGACATGCTGCATGTTTCGTCGCTTCCTGCATAGCCTGCATAGCCTGCACTGCATACACAGGCACCGCAGTACTTCTCTTCCACCCGTCTTCACCACCAGGAAGCCTCCTGGCAGTTGATAAGGGTGTATAGCAATGTCCGTCATGACACAATTAGTAGTGGTGTTTGGCAAGGGAGACACACAGCACAGCAGTCTCTCTTGCTCACCAGCTCTTCGCAACTGAGGGACAGGAAGCGCTCAGTCAGCTCCGTCTTCCATTGGCAGATGCAAGGACCCCTCCCTCTGGTGGAGATTAGAGGAGGGTCCCACAGCTTCATGTCATGACCCAGAATTGGCTCTGAGCCTGTCACAGTCCAAGAGGGCGCGGCCACGGCTTTCGCGCCACTTCCCCCATCAGGGTGGGGTTCTCTTTTTCGCACCTCTCCCGGCCAAGTTTTTGCAAAAGTCTCTTCTGCACACAGCCCACGCGGTCTCCCAGGGAAGCGGGAGCCGCCATTTTGGATCACGCTACAATCCACATTAGCAGCAGCGGTAATTTGGGTAGTGATCACCACCTGGCAATCAGATACTCTCTCTTCATTCTCGCACATAATCACAATGTCCTCACAGCTATCTTCCAGGGTGGCACCCCGGGAATTTAGGCAGGACAAGAACGGCGCAGCCACAGCTTTCCCACCGCTCCACAGCAAACTGGCGAAAGTCATTTCGGTATTTTGTACCTCTGTGGTACACACAACACGTGCGCTTTTCCCATCAGGTGCGAGCCGCCATCTTGGACTCTCCGCACCGCGCGGGACATCCTTACAGGTCGCCATCTTTCCACTTCTGTTGCAATCGCACATGGTAGAGATGTACATATAAAAGAAGTGGCATCTAACAGTTATCTTCATGCCAAGAGCAGTCACCATCAAGGCTGGCTAGGGACTATACCCTTTAGTCAATTTGGTAGACTAAAACGAAAATTGCTCCATGGATCTGGATTTCATTGTTCAGTCTAATATTATGAAGGCCAAATTTATTGAGGAATCTTTTGTGCGAGCAGCAAATCTTGACCGGATAACTCTGCTTCAAGCAACGAAAGATAAATATCTTAAGAAAACTCTGTCCCCCCCTTTTTTCCCTCCCCCATTCCATATTGTTTAGATCCATCAGACTTATTTTTATGTCGTTTTGAATTATTTATGTGTATGTCCACATTTTTATATCTTTGTTTACTTTATTGTTTATATATGAATACTTGTGTCCACGCATGTGATGATGATTATATGTGCACTACATGTGTGTATGCACTTTTTACATGAATGTACACACATTTTTATTTTATTTACCTTCCTCTATTTTTGAGTCTGTTTTCCTTACATGTCTATGCTTAATGTTGTTATATACATGTAACGCCTGTATGCCCGCAGACCTGGCCAGTCCCCAGTACTGAGGTGGGAAGGGTTTTACCACGCACCCACAGCAGTGAGGGCGTGCCCGGAGTGTGGTATGGCGTTGCCGGGCCTGTAGAAAGATGGTTAGTTAATACTTGCAACGCCTTTGGATTCAGAGGAAGGATAGTGATGTCCATGTGCCAGAGTCCAGGGGTATTGAGAGCAGGATCGTAATGTTCGTAAGCCAGAGTCCAGGGATAACAGAAGTCAGCAAAGTCATGTCCGTAAGCAGGGTTCAAGGGCAGTAGAGAGCAGGGTAATCCAGTACAAGCAGAGGTCAAGCCAGGGGAATCCAGGGGTAAGCAGGAGCAGGAACAGAAGCTGGAAAACACAGGAGAGCCAAGCATAGGACTGCACACACACAGAGGTTACAAAGAACTATGCAGAGCAATGAGTGAGAGGACAGACAGGGGTTATAAAGGAGGGAACACCAATGGGAGAGAGGAGGAGCAGAGGGTGAAGTGAGAGACAGCAGGGATAGGTGAGAAGGAGAGGAGGAGGAGACAGGTGAGCCAGAGAGGGAGATAGCCTGAACAGCCTGAGAGGAGGAGCCAGGGGTCTGGGAAGGCCTACAAGAGGTGTGTGTGCACGCGCCCTCTGTAAGGTTAGAGTGCGCACGCACAGGCTGTGTCAAGAGGCGTGCGGAGCGCCGCGGGAGCACCCACCGAGGGCGGGGGGAGAACCGGAGGGGAGTTTGCAGGAGGTAACGGGACCAGAGCGGGAGCAGAGGGAGGCCGTGAGCGGGGAACACTGTAAAGGGAAACGGGAGAGTGAGAAGACGCGCGTGCCCTGCTGGGAACGTGCGCAGACGCCGGGAGAGCGTCAGGGACTGCCGCAGAGGGACGGATGCGGGAGGAGGAAGGGAGAACCGAACGGGGAGGCGAGGAAGGGACATGAGAGGCAGGAGGGAGCGCAGCGCCAGGGACACATGGAGAGGAAGGAATCCCCTGCACCGTCACAATACATACATACATACATACATACATACACACATATATATATATATATATCAATTTTTCCAGATTCACAATTTTTATTATAATTTATATAAAAAAATTATTTTTATTTTATTATTTTTATTATTATTTTTTTTTGATATTTAGTATTTATATATATTTTATTAATATAAGGATTTGGATTATATATATAATAGTTATTTTATATTTATTTATTTTACGATTATTGGTATGTAACATTTAATAATATCCTTTTTCTTAATTTGATTTACCTTATTATATATGTTTTACATTGCAGCCCTATTCCAATCACCTTAGATTTTTTTGTGTTATATTTTGGCAATATCCTAGTTTCATTGATGGTCATTTTCTGTATGTATTTCTCTTTAAGAGACATCATATTTGTCTTCCTACTAATTAACCTATCAGGTTTAAGTCAACCCTATAAAGGTTCACCACTTATCCCCTAGAATTCACCCTTGAAGAAGTCGGCGCAACAGCTGACGAAACGCGTAGGTTTATGTCATCAATGTCTGACAGCTGACTGTGAGAGGAGTGCCTAATCGCATGTGAGGAGTGAGAGCAACTATTTCAGTTATATTGGCGGAACAAAGTGGAAGGCTGCATGTGTCTGTCTGTCTGTCTGAGTCTGACATCAAGCAAAGACACGAGTGAATATTCAACTTGAATGAATACAGCTGTCTTGTGTGAGGGGGTAATCCAGGAAGTGGAAGTGGAACAGTGTCTCCAGTGTTACCCGGATCAGCATCACATGTTCATCTCCAGCGTGATTTAGTTGGTGTGCTGACGGAGGGACGCAGAAACCCTTGTGGTTATCGCGGTTACATCCCTTGGTGAGACCATTCCTTAATCCCTTGCCTATGCTATTTGCTTACCCCCCATCTCCATCTATAGAGGTCCATATCAGCCTGATTTTTCCACGTTTGCATCCGTAAATCAATTACTTCTCCCCATTTGTTGCTCCAGTCATTTGCTACCTATCGAGTGACAATTCCTCCCACATTTAACTGCCTCCTACATTTGCGCTATTGGACATTTTTTGGTCACATTTCCCTTCTTTATTTTCAAGAGTACTCTTGTTTTTTATTGTCATATATTGTGTTTATTGTGTCTATTGGCATCACTGTGTTTGTTTTAATCTGTTCAGTCACCTAGCCTTCCTTGCTTAATTAATAAATGTTTCTGTTTTTTATTGCTATACAGGATTGCGCCTTTTTTCTTTCGTGTGTGTGTGTGTGTTGTTTTTTTTATATGTATTGAGTAGGTGGATTTTTTGTATGTATTCGGGGGGGGGGGGGGGGTTTGTAAGAGACGTGTTCAGAGGTATGCAATGGAGACTGTTTTAAGGTGAAATTAAAATAAGGCTTTATTGCGCCTGTTGCTTTAAACACAGCAAACATGTAAATCAGCAAACAAAATCCGCTCCACTCTGGAGTATATATACACTTTTGATCCAGCTCTCTGACTGCATGGTTAGCTCAGCGATTCACCAGCCCAAATCATAGAGACATTCATATACTTAGATAGACATAGATAATAGTCTTAAAAGAAAAGTCTTATCTGTTAGCTGGGTTGCTGTAGGGGAAGGCTTCTTTGTTCTCCTGGTGTCCACACCCGTCTGTGATAAGGCAATGTCAGGATCCAGGTATAGAAGTATTATCCCCTGTGTCTTGTTGTCAGATTGCAGTCTCTTTTGGCAGGCTCAAGACGTCTGTCTCCTTGTTCAGCCTAGTTGTGGACTAAGGAGTCTCTCTTCCTGTCTCAGAGGCAGGCTTTTTCTAACCCCTGTAATCAGCCAGGTGGTGTTAGTTAATTGCCTACCAGCAGTTAACCACCACACTGCTGGATTAGAGGCACATTTGTGAACAGGGATAAGTCCCCTGTTACAGGGTTGTATATATTTGGGGGGTGGGGATTGTTTGTATGTATTTGGGGGTGGAAAGTTTTTTGCATTGGGGGTGGGAAGTTTTTTGGTATATATCTTGTGGGGGGAATTGTGTGAGGGGGAGGGAATGAATGAGCGTGGGGTAATTGACGGAGGGAGAGGAGAGAGGGGGTGAGTGAGGAAAAGAGGGAGTAAGAGTGAGACGCAGGGGAGAGAAATAAATGCGAGGCGGGAGAGTGAGAGGGGGGTGAGACGGAAGGGAGAGAAATACATGGGAAGAGAGGGGGCTCGTGAGGTGTGAAATGGGGGAGGCGGCACTCAATACCACCAACACGGGGGCGGGGGGGCTGCTTAAAATGTTTGTCCTGGGCCCCCCGATTTCTGTTGGCGGCCCTGGCTGTGGAAGCATTTATTGACAGTGACAAGGGAGGATAAAATGATCTTCCACTGTAGGATTTATCCTTATGAATAACATACTAGATATTCTATGTAACAAATTCTAATTAACACAGACAGATGCGATCGGAACCTGGTATATGGAAATAGCTAGGGAATGACCTCACCGCTGGGGCAAACAGTGCAGGAATAAACTTGTTGTTATGTTTCAATTGATGGCATAGCTGGAACTACATGTTAGACCTAATTCAATGCCACATTACGTGTCTCTGGTTGTGGTCTCATGTTATACACAGACTTCAGAGTGATGGCTACAATGTGAAGTATTTTGCTGAGGTATGTGAGAGCAGAGCAGTTGGGTCACTTTAAGCACAAAGAGACCACAAACATAATTTCGTCTTTTGTTTGTCTTGTCTTGTCTTATCAAGAATGCTGCAGGTGCATAAAGTAGTGATGTATTCCACGTGTAACCCCTGTGTGATGGGATGCACACACTCACACTGCCCCCTGGCAGGCTCCTCTCCAATGTGCTGTGGACATGAGACTGTTAATAGATATGATAGCAGCCAATGATAACAGCTGTGGAAGAGGTGGGACTAAGAGGGAGATCAGACTTTAAAAAGGGGGGTGGGGGGGCATTTTGAGGGCAGATCTGCACTGACCTGAGTGCTATCAGGTTCAATCGATAATTTGCATAGTGTGCACATGGCAGCAGGAGCAGCGGGTTAAATCCGGACATGATCTAGAGTTTGAGCACCATCAGAGGGGACACTCAATGGCTACAAGGCACAGTGGTAGGGAAGCACCCTTTGTGACATACAAGCCTGCAACACTTAGTACACAAAGAGCTCCCACGATGTGCTGGCACCATCACAATGCCAATATACCCAGGATTGGGTGGCTAGAGCACCACTGACACTGATTTAAACCCATTCAGGGTTATTGGGGATTGTGTTATAATTGTATGCTATATATGTGGTGATCTCAGCGGAGGATCACAGGTTGCCTGAATTATCAGGGGTACAGTAAACCGTGTCTGTATCTTTCCCATTATTTTATTAATAGGGACTTAGGCTCCCAACTGAGCAACAGTATAAGTCTGAGAGCTAGAAAGTGGAGTGGCAACACATAAAAAAGCAATGACTGATTGAAAGAGATACCACAGTCTGAATCTATCTGATGAATTCAGTGGAAAGTATAGGGTGAGGCAACCTAACCTTCCTGTTTTCCTATAGCCTGGCACATCAAAAGCAAAAAAGTATAAAAAAAATAATCATTTATTGGTTTCAAACTTGTTTTTTCCCCCTGAGCATTTAAATACTTTTGACACCCTGACATTTGGTTGTAATTACATAAGCTTGTTATTATTGCACACATATATCAGTAGCAATAACATCGCAGTCTCTGCTGTACAGTAGCTCCTGGTTTTTGAAGTGAAACTTCTTTCGTGGCACCTAGTCCTGATAGAGCAAAACTGGATAGATGGGGGACGAAATGTGAAACGGAAGTGACGTCACGTAATGGACACCGCTCCGCTCACACGTCCCCTGTTCCCTGTCACATGTGGCGACGGCGGCGACAGCCGCCAGCGCCGCTCCTAATCGCCGCCGCACCCCCCCCACACACACCCGGCTGCTGACATATGCGGCGCACCGCCGCTCCTAACAGCCCAACTGTTATACGACCGCTGCCATGCCGCGCATGCGCAGTTGTGATGGCGCCGCTGACGGACGCCACACATGCGCAGAAGCGGCTGGCAGCGGTGTCGTCCCACCCACACGCTCCTCACGCCCATTGGCAGCGGCACCATTCAGCCTTCCACTGCCGCGGGCGTTCGCGGGCCCCTTGCACCCGCAGGAAGCGGTGGCACACGGCGCAAACCCGGGCGCAAACCGCGCGGCACAGGGCCTCGGTCACTCATGCCCGTGCCGGGCGCATGTACCCCGCGGGGGGTGTGTGTGTGCAGATTGCGTGCGGGGTGTGTCTGTGTGTGTCTGTGTGTGTCTGTGTGTGTCTGTGTGTCTGTGTGTGCGCGCGCACTCAGAATTTGCGTAAGGGGGGGGGAGAGAGGTGGTGCGCAATGTTACACCCAGCCCCTGGCTGCAGCAGGACACATACACACTGACTGACCCCCCCACACACCGACTGACCCCCCCACACACTGACTGACCCCCCCACACACTGACTGACCCCCCCCACACACTGACTGACCCCCCCACACACTGACTGACCCCCCCACAAACTGACTGACCCCCCCCACACACTGACTGACCCCCCCCACACACTGACTGACCCCCCCACACACTGACTGACCCCCCCACACACTGACTGACCCCCCCACACACTGACTGACCCCCCCACACACTGACTGACCCCCCCACACACTGACTGACCCCCCCACACACTGACTGACCCCCCCACAAACTGACTGACCCCCCCACACACTGACTGACCCCCCCACACACTGACTGACCCCCACACACACTGACTGACCCCCCCACACACACTGACTGACCCCCCCACACACTGACTGACCCCCCACAAACTGACTGACCCCCACACACACTGACTGACCCCCCCACACACTGACTGACCCACCCACACACTGACTGACCCACCCACACACTGACTGACCCCCCCACACACTGACTGACCCACCCACACACTGACTGACCCACCCACACACTGACTGACCCCCCCACACACTGACTGACCCCCCACACACTGACTGACCCCCCCACACACTGACTGACCCCCCCACACACTGACTGACCCCCCCACACACTGACTGACCCCCCCACACACTGATTGACCCACCCACACACCCCCACACACTGACTCACCCACCCACACACCCCCACACACTGACTTACCCACCCACACACTGACTCACCCACTCACACACCCCCACACACTGACTGACCCATCCACACACTGACTGACCCACTGACTGACCCCCCCACACACTGACTGACCCCCCCACACACTGACTGACCCCCCCACACACTGACTGACCCCCCCACACACTGACTGACCCCCCCACACACTGACTGACCCCCCCACACACTGACTGACCCACCCACACACTGACTGACCCCTCCACACACTGACTGACCCCTCCACACACTGACTGACCCCCCCACACACTGATTGACCCACCCACACACCCCCACACACTGACTCACCCACCCACACACCCCCACACACTGACTTATCCACCCACACACTGACTCGCCCACCCACACACCCCCACACACTGACTGACCCACCCACACACTGACTGACCCACCCACACCCCCCCCCACACACTGACTGACCCACCCACACCCCCCCACACACTGACTGACCCACCCACACCCCCCCACACACACTGACTGACCCACCCACACCCCCCCACACACACTGACTGACCCACCCCCACACCCCCACACACTGACTGACCCACCCCCCCCCACACACTGACTCACCCACCCACACACCCCCACACACTGACTCACCCACCCACACCCCCCACACACTGACTCACCCACCCACCCCCCCCACACACTGACTCACCCACCCACATCCCCCCCACACACTGACTCACACACCCACACCCCCCCACAAACTGACTCACCCACCCACACCCCCCCACACACTGACTCACCCACCCACACACCCCCACACACTGACTCACCCACCCACACCCCCCACACACTGACTCACCCACCCTCACCCACTCACACACCCCAACACCCCCCCACACACTGACTGACCCACCCACACCCCCCCCCCACACTGACTGACCCCCCCACCCCCCCACACACACTGACTGACCCACCCACACCCCCCCCACACTGACTGACCCACCCACACACCCCCACACACTGACTGACCCACCCACACACTGACTGACCCACCCACACACACCCCACACACTGACCCAGCCTCCCGCACCCCCCCTTACACTGACTCACCCACCCACACCCCCCCTTACACTGACTGACCCACCCACACACTGACTGACCCACCTACAACCCCCCACACACTGACTGACCCACCCACACACTGTACTGACCCACCCACCCACACCCCCCCACACACTGACTGACCCCCCCCCCCCACACACACACACACACTGACTGACCCCCCCCCCACACACACACAGACTGACCCATCCACACACAGACTGACCCACCCACACCCCCCCACACACTGACTGACCCACCCACACCCCCACACCCACCCACGCCCCCACACACACTGACTGACCCAAACCCCCCCCCCACACACACACACTAACTGACCCACCCACCCCCCCCACACACTGACTGACCCCCCCACACCCCCCCACACACTGACTGACCCACCCACACACCCCCACACACTGACTGACCCACCCACACACTGACTGACCCACCCACACCCCCACGCACACTGACTGACCCACCCACACACCCCCACACACTGACTGACCCACCCACACCCCCCCACACACTGACTGACCCCCCCACCCCCCCACACCCCCCGCACACTGACTGACCCACCCCCACACACACTAACTGACCCACCCCCACACATACTGACTGACCCACCCCCACGCACACTGACTGACCCACCCACACCCCCCGCACACTGACTGACCCACCCACACACCCCCACACACTGACTGACCCACCCACACACCCTCACACACTGACTGACCCACCCCCACACACACTGACTGACCCCCCCCACACCCCCACACACTGACTGACCCACCCACACCCCCCCCACACACACACCCCACCCACACACACACACCCCCACACACACCACACACATCCCCCCCCCCCCACACACACACACACTGACTCACATACACACACACTGACTCACCCTGACTGCCTCACACACACACGCACTGACTGACACACATACACACACTGACTCCCATATACACACTGACTGACACACTGACTGACACACATACACACACTGACTGACACACATACACCCACACTGACTGACACACATACACACACACACTGACTGACACACACACACTGACTGACACACACACACACACACACACACACACACACTGACTGACACACACACACACACACACACACACACACACTGACTGACACACACACACACACACACACACAGATACACACACACTGACAGACACAGATACACATACACACTGACAGACACAGATACACATACACACTGACTGACACACACACACACACACACTGACTGACACACATACACACACTGAGTGACACACATACACACACACACACTGACACACACACACTGACTGAGACACATACACACAAGGAATTCACACTTAGTGCAAATAGCTAATACAGGGGATGTGTGCCGAGCACGCGCATTATAAGTCAAATTTATTTGCGTTTTGTCGCTGAAATTGTATTTTGATTTTTAATTAAAACAACACCAACACAAATACAATTTCTGTGACAAAAGTCAAAGAAGTTTCACTTACTATGCGCGTGCACAGCACACACAGCTTTTTTTTTTTTAAATCTCGTACTGTATGGCAAGATTTAATTTTTACCACCTATCTTATGGACTAATATTGTTTGTGGTAAACAGTTGCAATATTTGTGACCCCAGATTATAGTTCCATAACGATAAATATTTATCTATTTTATATTTAGTTAGTACTACAAAGCTGCTAAATATATGTTTATCTCACTGCTAACATTCGACCCGATACAGCTTCACTGATCTCAAAAGAATGTCCTATTGCTGACCTCCAGCTAGAAGCATGTATAGAAAGTCTAGTGCAGAGGTGAGCAAACGTTTGCAGCTGCGCCCCCCTGTCTGCTGCCCCCTGCTGCCCCCAAGTGACGTCACGTGACCCTGCGGCGTCATTTGACCCCGCGTTGCCATGGCATTGGATCAGCAGCTGCCTGAATCTCGGTAAGGCCTTGGACATGGTAAAAAATACTGTGCTGAGCCGCGCTGAGCCAGCAAACTTACCTCCTGCATCTGGTATGTGTGTGGCTTTAGCAGGCGCGTGCGGAGGCGTGTGGAGACGTGCTGAATTGCAGCCGACAGATTAATTTAAGTTTTCGCGCTTACAGGAGCGGAGGGCCGGTCACGTGACCGCAAACAGCCAATGGGAACGATGGACTAGCCCCGCCTCCCGCCACGCCTCCGCTCCACCTCCACCACGCCTCCATCCCGCCTCCCAAGCGCGCTCGCTGCCTCGCCTGACAGGACGCAAAAAAGCTCCTGCTTGAGCAGGCGGGGCTGAGCACGAGTGCTGAGGAGCGCGGCTGGTATTACCATGTCCGCGGCCTAAGGCTACGGCCCCGGTAACTCAGCTGCAACGCGCGCCCGCGAGATTGGCGGCGCACGCAGCCGATTACCTGGTCTGCAGGGAGCTGCACGAAGAGAGACCGGGGGGGGCGTGGCGGAGGAGTGACGGGGGCGCGGCCATGACGTCACCCGGCAGGTTCGCCCTCATTGGCTGAACCGCCGGGGGCGTGCCGTATCGCTCGACGCGAGTCCTGCTCTCAATTCTATTGATCAGGAGCAGCTCTTGCGCGAGCGCTGCGGCCCCCCCTCGCAACGGGCCCGGCGCCATTGAGGGGAGGGCTCTTGTGCGTGCGGACGCTGTAGTAGGGAGCGGGGGCAAGGCCTAAGGAATAGGTTGCAGAGGCCTCACGCGATCCCCCGGCATTGAACTTAAATGCCGTGTGGAAGAGCGCGGGGCCTCTGCATCCACCGCGCTCCCCTAAAAAAATCTCCCACCCCCCAGTTTGCGCACCTCTGGTCTAGTGCAACACACGCTAATTAAAACAATAATACTGTATGGTGAGATCTATACTTATGCTTATACTGTATCACAACAGATAACATAACTTTAGTTTCTGATGTGAACAGTTTTCTCTGAATACATGTTACATTTAAAACTGAAAAATGAATAGGCAGATGCAAGGACTATGCATACATATAGTCTGAGTATATTACATCGGGCCGGGGAAAACAATAATAAGGAAGTTGATGTTTGCTACTGTACTAGCGCTGAGCAAACTGGTGTTTTTTTAATAAAAAAATAATTTTTTATTATGTGATATGGATTTTGAACTTAAAATACATTTTACTGTTTAGATAGAGCTGTAAAACATTGAGGTTATAACAACCTGCACATCTATATTAATTAATTAAACAGTAACTATATAACTATGTAACTATGTAGTATTAAAAGTTGTAAAAACAGTGGTTTATCCATCTGGAAAAGCCACAGCCTGACTCCTGGGGATACACGTCGTCAATAACCAAGCAAGTATTTGATTAAAAACAATAACGACAGAAGCTCCAGTACTGGCTTATCCTGATTACACCCACCCATTCAGGTTGTATACTAATGCCTGCAACAAAGGCCTAGGAGTCAACTGTTACCAGTAAAAGATAGAAAGAGGGAAGTCTTTGTCATTTGAAGATTAAATAAATAAGAAAGCAATGATAAACCGTATTGCTCCATTAAACTGGATTTCCTGGAACCTGGGTTTGTGTGATGGGGTTTGATCTGATTAATTGTAGTAGGATATATAGCAGGGGTGCTCAAACCCAGTCCTCAAGCCCCCCCCCCCCAACAGGTCATGATATCCCTGCTTCAGCACAGGTGGCTCAATCAGTCCCTGCTTCAGTAAAGGTGGCTCATTCTGATTGAGCCATCTGTGTTGAAGCTGGGATTTCCTGAAAATATGACCTGTTGGGGGGCTTGAGATCTGGAGTTGATCACCACAGATATATAGTACTTTCGTTATACTTCATGAGTGATGATCTCCTAATATCAAATCACTCTGTGTAAAGGAAAATTGCATGATGAAGTTGTATGTGATGTGGCTTTGTATGATGAGTGATGATGTCCTAATATGGACATTTAAACATATATTGATCAAATCCACCCAAAATACAGCTAAAGCATATCCTATTGTGGAGGGAGTTGAAAACCACCAAAAAAAATATCTAGGAAAGAAGTTAAAAGCCAGGACATCACGGACAGTGTAAATGTGCCAGAGCCAATGTGTTCCAATTATCTGGACAATGATAAACCATTTCATAGTGTGTATTTATTGAATTGATAGATGTCAAGAATCAATTAAATTATATTCCATTGCTATTCCAAACAAAACAACATCATCTATAGATCTGCATTTTATTTTTAATGTTCATATTGGAGATAAATCTTTGTAAATGTGTGTAAAAATTATATTTGGTACTGCCAATCTAAAAAAAAAAAATGTAAATCTTTACAAAGCCCTAAATAATGTAATAGATAAAATAGTATTATGTTGTGCTAATTATTTCAGTTAATTGATTTATGCAGTTAAATGTCATGCTTAAAAAAATAATAATAATTAGCACAAAATAAACCATTTTATCAGTTAAAGTGCCATGAGATCAAGTCTTAAACCCTGGTAAAGTCAATCCTAAAGAATTATTGTAAAATATCTAAATAATGCAACATGCTGAATTTTGCTTATGAATAAAAAAAAAGATCCAAACACTTTACAACTATATAACATTTGAATTAAATAGTTTTAGCTTCTAGTAAACAATGTAAATATTTATAAAAGTTCCATCAAGTAAGAATGACGTCCATAATTACTCAGAGACATTAAAGAAGATGTGTTCCTAAAAAACATGAGTAGCTGAGCTCTGCTAGACGTTTCTTGTTATGGGCTGGTTTATCTTAATTACTTATCTTACACCTGCTTTGTCACTGTTACAAAAAGAAGACAAAATTTCTTCCATGTCAAACTCCACAGATAAGATATCTGATGGGGATGCATTATGGATTTAAGCAGCAGGGTCATTAACTAGATTTGCCTTTCTCTATTATGAGTGTGTAGTGTCTGTAATATGTATATTGACAACATAATGTAAACAATATAACAGTAGAAAGTGTATAGCCATGGTGTATGTGTCTTTTGCTCTGAGAGATACAGATACAAATATAAATAACAATCTTATGATACATTTATATGATCATCCAATTATCTTTTTCATGACATCAGGAAGACTGGATTTGAAAATAATTTTCATCTACTGAGTTGTGCTTTAGCATTGCAGAGATGGCTCACAGAATGGATATTTAGGTCTTACACAGAAGTTTACCATTGTTCAGCTCAGAAAAGTGTAGCGATTTGGCCGATTTGCACCTTATGCCAATCAGAATATTCGGTGACGCTGCTAGGCAGGCCCTGAGCTATTGCTACAGTGTTGCCAAAGTCTCTCATATGCCTGTGTTCGCAGCATGGTGTGTGCGGGCAGTAGTGGGAAACCGCGGCAGTCCTTCACAGTGCAGGTGAGGAGACTACAAATGGGAGTTATATATTAGCGTTGGAGAATATATCTGAGTGCTATAGGGGTTATACATTCGTGGTGGGGGTACTATATATATTAGGGGTATGGGAGTATATATGTGGGTGTAGAGGTATAATAGACGCATGTGCACTTTGTTTTATCTGGGAAATGTTGGAGGGTATGTATTTGTAAGAATATATTGCTTTCCTATATTTTATCAAAAGCCTTCATGTAAGGAATTACAGCAACATAATTGTAAAAAGAAATACACTTTACAAATCACATGGAATAAATGCACTCCTATTTAATTATTTGTTCAGTGCAGATATACAAAAAACGATTAACTCTTATGTGAGGAAATTGGTAATTATTTGGAACCTGCATTTTTAATTATTCATAGCAATGCATTGGTAATCCCCTGATCCTCCCATCTCAGAGCATGTCCTGTCAGGGCTCCTCTTTGTTTGTTTTAAAGCAGCAGTGTGATCTGATCGTCTATTTTGGTATTTTTCTTTATTTGAACTTATTTGAAGAAATATCTTTTTGCCCTTTCCAATGCTGTTAAGTTTTTTAAAATCTGATGCTCCATTTAGGATAAATAAGCTTTTTCAAATATTAGGTGTCCTGGAAATTAAAATGTAGCTCTCGCCAGACCTAGCGGTGTCTAAAAGTTACTATAGCAATCTCACATGCTAGAGACTAAGAAATAAAAAGGAATATATATATAATACTTTTTTTTTTTTTAAAGAGCAGGACTTGGTCAGGGGCAAAATACCAACATTTTATGAGTTAAACTCAAAAATGCTTCTGGTGGGACTGCTGCTTCAGATTAATTTGTTATTCATATAACACAGCTGTACTTCTTTATATAATTGTACGACTTATGACAGTTTACTGCCTCTCAGTAAAATCATATTTCACATCAACATTAAAGCCCAAATTCTTGAAATCCCTGGTAAAGATTCTCAGGCCTTTGATCACACATTTTCCTTCTTATAACGACAGTGCATATGTTTACCAGTCTTTCATTCCCCTTTTTACTTTTGTTCTGATGATATCAATACTGTTGCTTCATGTTACTTTTAGCTTTGATAGATTTAGGAAATGCTGTACACACCACCTGCCTGTTCTCTTTACGTTTTGTGGTTGCATAATTGTTTTTCATGGCTATGTTTCCCTGTTAATTCATTTTCTATGGAGGCTCTTTAAACAGTTTTCTCCTGCTGCACTGATTTTACAATCTGCAGCGTCCAACTGCTCAGGTAGTACACTGACTTTTATTCAGCCCAGTGCCTGAAGGCTTCTCTTGGCAGAACATTGCTCAGTACACATGGGCCGCAGTCCTCTGATGTGTACATA
Organism: Ascaphus truei; assembly: GCF_040206685.1. NCBI lineage: Eukaryota > Metazoa > Chordata > Amphibia > Anura > Ascaphidae > Ascaphus > Ascaphus truei. The sequence continues at coordinate 444,958,256 of NC_134483.1, forward strand.
GTCCTCCAGGGCCGTGATCTACAAAGCTCCATGAGGTCACTTAACGTGACGTTAACCTAACTTCACACCACAGTATGACATAATGTTAAGCCATGTTATCTTCTGTAAATAGCATATTGTTAACTATAGGGTATAAAGGATGTTTGTGATACTGACATGCAAATGAAGCATTGTCCTAACATTGCATACCCTATAAAGTCCATTAAGGTTAATGAGGGGACATAACGTTATGTTAGTTAAGTTATATTTAAACTTGGCGTTATACCCAGACCTTAACTAACATAATGTTACATTAAGTAGCACGTTAAAAGTTCAATAAAGAGGTATCTCTCAAGTTAAAAAATAAATAAACCCAGTTGTCCCTCATTTTCTTATTACTTACCCCTATAAAACCAAGATTTATGGAAAACTTCACAGACACACCGTATGAAGATGGGAGACTATAGGGTGAGTAAATGCTACAATTATTAATGACTTCAGCACACATTCATTGAAGGATTCTACACTTTATCACACCCTAACTCCCATTCACTTTAATCTGAGTGTAGGCGTACCAAAGTCTAGCAACTTTCCTGAATGTACAGCTGGATGCCGAACTTGGCTTCTAATCGTCATTGTTAATCCTCAGACTCCAAAAGAAATAGTATAAGTATAATGAGGCACATATATCTACACGTTCTGTAATAGAGTGGACATTTGGAGTGTTAAAAAGCCACTTGAGGCGTTTAAATAGATCTGGTGATGTGCTACAGCATGGCCCTGACAAAGTGATTAATATCATTATTGCTTGTTTCATTCTACACAAGCCATCAATGTTCGTTTGCCAGGCAGGATATAGTGGCGAAAAAAAAGGTTTGTGAACCTCAATAATAATTACAGAAATGTCATAGTTTTTCCATGATAACCTTCTTGAATTAAAACCAGTCTTTTCTTAAATATCCAATAGCGTTTATATTAACCAGTTCCATTTTTTTGGAAGAAAAAAAAATGATGTATGAATTAGATAAACAATGAGTAATTAAGAGTCGGGTTATGTGCAAAATTAAGTGAAATCCTGGGTTTTATCAGCTAAATTAAAGGGGATAATTAGAATCAGGTGTTTAAATAATTGGGCAGATCTTCACGGGTTGGTTTGGGAGGCCCCACCCTATATAAAGATGCGAAACGTTGTGCGTTTGGTCTTCACCATACAGGTATGGGGTACCATGATCAAAGAAATTTCAGAGGACCTCAGAAAAGCAGTTATTGATGCTCATCTGTCTAGAAAAGGTTACAAAACAGTAAGAAATCCAGTTCAGTGATACTATATTATAATATGTCTGAATCCGGTATGAAGACAAAATGCCAATTATACAGTATATTTGCATAGTTCTTTCTTTACAGTTCATATTAAATCGCATATGATATTCTAATATTGAAATTGATATTTTCTGATAGGTTTAGTTACATTGGGATGATATAGCTGTGATGAGTTCTTTGTACTGAAGCTCTGTGGTTGACATTTGAGTGAATATAAACAACTGTAGTTAGAGCTGATGCAACCGGAAGAGGCTATGGCATTAGGTTGTATCTTTCTAGAAGACATGCTATATTGGGTTATTCTCTATATGGAGGCATGGGCAGTTCCTTATCAGACGACAGCAGTTTGGCTGTAAGACTTTATCTGGTAATAGAATTAGTGATAGCAAGAGCTGACTAAGGGATATTATCTGGATAAATATTCTAGTGCTTCATTCTCTGAAATAAAGGTTGGCGTAAGTGCGGTATAGAAAAATGATGATAGAAAGCTGTGACAGGGTGGATTCCCTATCTGAGTCTTATGCATGGGATACCTATGTTTAAAGTTTGAGCACAGCACTGACCAGGTTACATCTCAGTCTGAGAACAGGTTGACTTGATTAGCCTGCTTACCTGGCTCTTTTGGGGGGGTCGTAAAAGTCTGACGCTCTCAGTGCTCTAGGTTCTTGTCTGAACCAGGAAAACACATGCTGAAGCACTGGAGGGAGAAAGCCTGAAATAAGGTCTGTTTATATTGGAACTCTTGCTCTTTTGTATCATGGACTTGAGTAGCCTGTGCTGGAAAAAGGGCAAAGCCCTTATCAAGGACTTATGTTTTTGTTAACCGTTTATATGCTTAAAATAAGCTCTGTTTTGTTACTCCGTTTTGGGGCTAAATAAAAAGCTTATACTCAGACAAACCCACGTGTCGTTATGTTGACCCTGCAACATATGGTGTTCGAGCGGGATACTGAGAGGCCCCTGCATCTGAAGAGCCACACAGAAAAAACAAAAATCGAAAAAAAAATTTAATTAGTTTTTGTGTGACCAGGCTAGGCACAACAGCAAACAGGTCAGGCAAAACCAGGAACAAGCCAGGCAAACCAAACTAATACTGCAGCAGCAGGCAGAGCAGAATGAAAAACCGGATAGGCGAAACAGAATAATACTGCAGCATTTGCAGTAGCAAGTGAAGGGTAGAAATCATCAAGAAGCGCAAATCATGTGGAAAATAAAAGAAGACAACAAACTTATGGTGCAGTATTGTGTGAATTCAGTGTGGTAGGCAAATCATGTGGAAAATGTATTATGTATTACACTGTGGGTTTATTTGATGTTTATTTAAACCATATACACTGAGCGCCATCAATTGATAAGTTTTTTGTACACATTTTGCAGTAGCAAGCCCAGCTCCAAACCCAGCAGCAGGCAGCTCAGGATGAAAGGCTGACCAGTGGGCTGTTCTGGTCTCCTTGGTCTGCCAGACCAGAATTTTCGGATAACACACCTGTTTTCCTGGGGAAAATGAAGCCGGGTAAGGACTCAGGGTCATTCCTGTTAACCTTTGAAAGGTTTGCCAAGGCCCAGGGCTGGTCCACAGACTGCTGGTCAACCACTTTGGCCGCGCTCCTCATAGGAGAATCCCAGTGTCATATTCTCTAGCGTGCTGTACCCATGCTTGGCCACCGGGACTGCTGCCACTCTCAATGTCTTGTTCTAGCCTGCAGTACCTATACTTGTCCACCGGGATTGCTGCTGCTAAACTAAGGAACATTCCAGACTCTGATACCGGATACCTCTGCACCTGGGCTCCACCTCTCAGCCTGCATATATAAATCTCCCTTTCCTGTTCCACCTTGCCTGTTTATACTGGTTCCTTAGCTTCTGCAAGGTTCCTGTGTTTACTGCTGTGCTAGCTATTGCTATCATCCTGTTCCAGTTTCCTCATTGCCGACCTCTGCTTGTTTCCTGACTTCGCTACCTGCCGCCTGCCTCGGACCCCTGCTTGTTTCCTGACTTCGCTCCCTGCTGTTCCTGCCACTGGGATCCACTTCAGCTGAAGTCCAATCCTTGACAGAATAAACAGGACCTACCATGGATTCCGCCGGAACAGACCTGGCCCAGGCTCGGACACTGCAGGACTTACAACGTATCATGGTTGGTTTCCAAAAACAACAAGGACACCTTATCAAACGTCTTGGTCACGTGGAAGAACAGGATACCCTCCGGAAAGAACGGGATGCCCGCCAGGTAGAACGTGATGCCCGCTGGGAAGACTGTGTCGTCCGCGCGGAAGGATGTGCCCTCCGCTCAGAGGAACGAGCTGCCGCCGCAGAAGCTGAAAACCGTGAACTACGTGCAGCTTTAATCACTGCATCTGTTCAAAAGACTCTGACTGTGCAAACCGCACCCCCTGTAACCCTTCCGGAAAAATTTGGAGGAAAAAGACAATCTTTTCGGGATTTCCTTAATCAATGCAGACATGTGTTCAAGCTTCAGCCTACCATCTATAATACCAACGAAGCCAAGGTTGGACTGATCATAACCCTGCTCAAGGATGAGGCCCTTGCTTGGGTCTCCCCTATGTTAGAACAGGATAGCCCACTACTAAGGGATCTGGAGGAGTTCATCGAAGCCATGAGTCTTATTTTTGATGACCCAAATTGCAGTGCAACCGCTGAGGCAACTCTGAACAATCTTCGTCAAGGAAGACGCTCGGCAGCTGAGTACACCGCTGAATTCCGCAGATGGGTTAACGATACTGAGTGGAATGAGGCCGCGCAGAAATATCATTTTCGGCAGGGTCTCTCGGAGCAAGTTAAAGACAAACTAGCCCGGGTGGAGACCCCAGAGAGATTTCAGGACTTTGTCCGTTTATGCATCCAAATTGATCGCTGTAAGGAATCCGCTCCGCGGTTGCCTTACCTTGCAGACCGGTGCAGTTCTGGAACACTTCTCCTGTCATTTACTGCAGCCTGGATTCTCTCACCAAAGCAATACTGCCACACACTCCCTCTGATATTTACTGCAGTCTGGATTCACTCACCAAAGCTATACTGCCACACACTCCCTCTGGTATCTACTACAGCTGTGCAGCCTATCACTGCAACCTAGATTTGCATTTACTCATTGGAGCAGTACTTTCACACCCCCCGCCGGGGATTGGCCCGCTGGCCTTTAAGTACTGTGTTCCCACAATGCTCCCTGCCGAGCATAGTCCTTACTGGATGTCACTTCTGTTCTGCCACAAGCTCGCTTGTTCTCCTATGCTGATACGGAGGTCTCCCCTGCGTCCTTCAGCTTCCTTCTCCTATGCTGATACGGAGGTTTCCCCTGCGTCCTTCAGCTTCCGTTCTCCTATGCTGAAGCAAAGGTATCCCCTACGTCTTCAGCTTCCTGCTGTCCTGCACTGAAGCAAAGGTATCCCCTACGTCTTCAGCTTCCTGGTTTCCTGCACTGAAGCAAAGGTATCCCCTACGTCTTCAGCTTCCTTCTCCTGTGCTGCAACGGAGGATTCCCCTGCATCTTCAGCTTCCTGGTTCCTGGGGCCTACTCTTTCCCTAATATAGAGAGGCCGTGTCCTGGTTCCTGCGCTGCAACGGAGGATTCCCCTGCATCTTCAGCTTCCTGGTTCCTGGGGCCTACTCTTTCCCTAATCTAGAGAGGCCGTGTCCTGGTTCCTGCGCTGTAACGGAGGATTCCCCAGCCCGCTCAGGACTCTTGCGCTGTGCACTGGTTTACCCGTGCAGCTAGGTGGTGTGCTACTCTGGTCTGCCTACCACCTCCGGAGACCAGTACCATGGGCCATGGTCGCCGCACGCGCAGAGACCAACCCCGCGCTCCTAAGCTGAAGCGGGGCCTTCCTGACTACCTGTTGCCGAACTCTTGCTTGAACAAAGTTTATCCTGATATCTCCTGTCCTGACCCTGGCTTGTACAACGACGATGCTGTCTTCTCCTATCCTGATTCTGCTACCTATGACTACGACCTGCGCAATCCGGATCAGCCTGCGCGGTCTAAGGTCGGTGCTTTTACAACCCCACCTCAGCCTCGCGGTCCGACCCAGGTTTGTGGCGAGCACAACCGTGGCAATCGCAGGCTTACGGAAAGACGGGTTCATGCCAAGCAACCCCAGGTTTAAAGATGTCAGTACCCCAAGACGTTCCAGGGAGACTGAGGAGGAGCCGATGCAAGTAAATACTCTGCGTGGACCCATCTCAACCGGGGAAAGGAATAGACGCCGAACAGAAGATCTCTGTTTATATTGCGGAAACGATGGGCACAATCTCGCTGATTGCCCAAACAAGTCCAGGCAGTTTTCTTTCCAGAGCCCTAGGAGAAATCAGCTGCACGCTATTTCAAAGACTGTTTTCTCTGCTTCTCAAGGGAAAGATAACCCTCTTTCGCTACACCCTCACCTCCTGGTTCCTATTATAATCGAGGAAGGAACACATCGTTTTTCAACCACAGTAATGGTCGACTCAGGGGCAGCAGGGAATTTTATGGACATAGAATTCGCCAAGAACAATTCGGTATCATTTGTAGCCAAGGAATCGCCAGAAAGGATGGAAGTCGTTGACGGTTCTTCCCTTGAGTTCTGGACCTGTTACCCATGAAACCAGTAACTTAACACTAATCATGGAGCCCAATCACCAGGAGAAGATTTCTTTTGGTCTCATTCCATCACCTTTGTTTCCAGTGATTCTGGGAATTCCATGGCTCATGATCCATAACCCACTTATTAACTGGAAGACAAAGACTCTCACGTTTCCCTCAGAGCACTGTCAGCTAGCCTGTCTACCTAAAACTCCTATACCAATGTGTGTAGGAATACATAAGATTTCCTCGTCTCAAGAAAATCTTCTGCCGGCTCCTTACTCTGAGTTTGTAGATGTGTGTGACAAGAAGAACGCAGATACGCTTCCCCCACATCGCTCTTATGACTGTCCCATTGAATTATTACCAGGTGCTGCCATTCCGTTTGGAAGAATCTATTCCCTCTCAGAACCGGAATTGAAGGTCCTCAATGACTACCTACAGGAGAACCTATCAAAGGGTTTTATCCGACCCTCTACTTCTCCAGCAGGCGCTGCGCTCTTCTTCGTGGGAAAGAAAGACGGTTCTCTACGCCCCTGCATTGACTATCGGGAACTAAATAAGATTACGGTGAAGAACAGGTACCCATTACCTCTGATTCCTGAACTATTGGAAAGAATTCGGTTAGCCAAAATCTTTACCAAATTAGATCTCAGAGGAGCGTATAATTTGGTCCGCATTCGACCCGGTGACGAATGGAAAACAGCCTTCCGAACCCATTATGGGCACTATGAATATCTGGTGATGCCTTTTGGACTCTGTAATGCCCCTGCTACCTTCCAGCATTTAATTAATGATGTCCTCTGAGAGTTATTGGACCAATTCGTAGTGGCATATCTGGATGACATCCTTGTTTTCTCAGATAACATCATGGATCACCAGAGACATGTCCGAATTGTCCTTGAGCGTCTCCGTAAGTACAAATTGTACATCAAGTTAGAAAAATGCGAATTTGAAAAGACCAGCATGCAATTTCTCGGTTTCATCATCTCTTCCGAGGGTTTGAGTATGGACCCAGGCAAGATTCAAGCCGTGGTGGAATGGCCAATCCCTCGAAATGAAAAGGACATTCAGAGATTTGTGGGTTTTGCCAATTTCTATAGACGTTTTATTAAAAATTTCTCTGGCATTATTGCCCCAATCACCCAACTCACACGGAAAGAATTCCCCTTCAAATGGTCTCCTAAAGCGGATGCGGCATTCGAACAATTGAAGTCACTCTTCACATCTGCCCCTATCCTCATCCATCCAAATCCAGAATTAACATTCATCTTGGAAGTGGATGCATCCGACTCCACTATTGGTGCCATTCTGTCACAAAGAATTGGACCCAAGATGCTCCTTCATCCATGTGCCTTTTATTCATACCAAATGTCAACAGCTGAACGAAATTATGACATCGGAAACAAAGAACTCTTGGCTATAAAAGCTGCATTCTCTGAGTGGAGACATCTACTGGAGGGGGCCAATCATCCAATTACTGTCTTTACGGATCACAGGAACTTAGAATTAATTTGATCCGCAAAGAGACTGTCTGCGCGACAAGCCAGATGGGCTCTCTTCTTTGCAAGATTTCAGTTCCACATCTCATACCGCCCTGGCTCCAAGAATGGGAAAGCCGACGCCTTGTCACGGTCCTTTCCTAATCCTAGTTCAGACAAAGAGCAAGAAGAAACTATTGTTCCGAAAAGAATTTTTTTGGGCGTCACATTCTCTGCCGATCTCCTCACACGAATTAAGGGAGCCTACTCAAATGACACTTTTCTTAAAAACCCTCCTCCGGAAGCAGAACTATTTCTATGTGATGGTCTCTGGAACTGTAAGGATTGTCTGTTCGTCCCTAAGGAGGTAAGATTAGAGGTGCTCCAATTAATGAACGACTCCTGACACGCTGGTCACCCAGGTGTCCTCAAGACACAGGAACTGTTGTCTCGCTCTTTTTGGTGGCCTAAATTAGCACAAGATGTTAAAGACTATGTCCTCTCCTGTGAGACTTGTGCTAGGACCAAGACCCCTCGAGCATCACCTGTGGGTTTACTGCAGCCTCTTCCGGTTCCAACTCGTCCTTGGGGGTCCATATCAATGGATTTTATTGTTGACCTGCCCCAATCAAATGGACATAATACCATCCTGGTAGTGGTGGATCGACTTACAAAGATGGCTCACTTCATTGCAGCACAGAATCTTCCTTCTGCAGACCAGACAGCCAAGTTGATTGTGAAAGAGGTGTTTCGGCTTCACGGGGCTCCTGATGAGATCATATCTGAAAGAGGGGTACAATTCACTTCAAAATTTTGGCGGACCTTCTGTTCCTCTCTAGGAATTCGTTTAAATTTATCGTCTGGCTATCATCCACAATCCAATGGCCAGACAGAAAGGACCAATCAGACTTTGGAACAATATTTACGATGTTTTGTTTGTCATCTCCAGGATGACTGGATTGATTTCCTACCATTAGCTGAGTTTTCTTACAACAACTCACATCATTCATCGACTCAGAAGAGACCCTTTTTCTCAAATTATGGATTTCATCCAACCTTTATTCCTCGTTTTCCATCTTCGGGCCCCATTCCGGCAGTTACAGAGAAACTGGAGACTCTGCGAGACATCCAGGAGACCCTCAAAGAGACACTTCATGAGACTCAAGTAAAGTACAAAAGAGCAGCAGACCAACACCGCAGACCCTCCCCAGAATTTCAAGTCGGGGATAAAGTCTGGCTTTCTACAAAAAATCTATGTCTAAAGGTTCCAACCATTAAATTGGGCCAAAAATACATTGGGCCATTTCGCATCTCAGCACTAATAAATCCAGTGTCCTTCAGATTAGAGCTTCCTGAGACCATCAAAATACACCCTGTGTTTCATTCTTCTCTGCTGAAACCTTTCCGTGAGAACCTGTTTCCTGGACAGAGACTTCCTCCCCCTGAACCCGTCCTCGTGGATAACGAAGAGGAATTCATTGTGGAAAGAATTTTGGATTCCAGGTTACACAGAGGGAAACTACAGTACCTGGTCCACTGGGGGGGCTATGGCCCAGAGGAGAGGTCTTGGGAACCCAAAGATTTTGTACATGCTCTGCGACTAGTCAAAGCTTTCCACCGACAATATCCAGACAAGCCTAGCAAGGATCGTCCGGAGAACGCTCTTGGGAGGTGGGAGTAATGTCATATTCTCTAGCGTGCTGTACCCATGCTTGGCCACCGGGACTGCTGCCACTCTCAATGTCTTGTTCTAGCCTGCAGTACCTATACTTGTCCACCGGGATTGCTGCTGCTAAACTAAGGAACATTCCAGACTCTGATACCTGATACCTCTGTACCTGGGCTCCACCTCTCAGCCTGCATATATAAACCTCCCTTTCCTGTTCCTACTTGCCTGTTTATACTGGTTCCTTAGCTTCTGCAAGGTTCCTGTGTTTACTGCTGTGCTAGCTATTGCTGTCATCCTGTTCCAGTTTCCTCGTTGCCGACCTCTGCTTGTTTCCTGACTTCGCTACCTGCCGCCTGCCTCGGACCCCTGCTTGTTTCCTGACTTCGCTACCTGCCGCCTGCCTCGGACCCCTGCTTGTTTCCTGACTTCGCTCCCTGCTGTTCCTGCCACTGGGATCCACTTCAGCCAAAGTCCAATCCTTGACACCCAGGCTGCATATCAGGGCTATGGACTATAAGCAGCTAAAATCAGCCATTCTGGATCTTAGGCCTGACCCCAGAAGCCTACTGGCACCAGTTCCGTAACTTGAAATACACTAAGATGAGATCAGTGTATTCACAAGTAGTCGGTGGATTCAGGCCGAGCAGCATACTAAGGAGGTGATTCTCGAACAAGTAATTTTGGAGCAATTCCTAAAAGATGATAACTCCTCCCGCACGCTTCTGGGTGAAATGCCATGCTGCAAAACCCCTAACTCTGGCTGTTCAGCTCATGGAAAACTTCCTTGGGGCCGTGGACCATGAGAGTGTCCTGGGCCTGACGGCACAGACTCCACCAAAGATGACCAAAGTGTGAGGCTGCAACCGCCAAGCCCCACAAAGGGATCAGTCATCGCAGGAATGGAGAGGTCCTGACGCTGGTCCCTGCCGAGACCCTCGCCTACTTCCTTATGTCAGATCATCACCAAAAGAGGGAAACTTCAGATGACATAGCACGTACTAGGAACCACCCAAATCCTGGAATCCTGTTACCCATCCAGCTGAGAGGTATCCATGACAATCCCCTGTGAGAGAGCCTTCTCCATGTTCTACCTACGGGGAACAGGGCCACTGTCATATGGAATGCATGTAGATGGATCATTCCTTGAGCAGAACATCGCCACAGCCTTCCCCAAAGAAAGCTGAAAGCCCTGTCAACTGCCAGTCCTGATTGGGGGTAAATCCAGCCAGGTCCTTTTGGTTCAGGCTCTGGGGAAACCCTTGTCTTCCAGGAACTTATACCACCTGAAGTACTTTCCTATGACTCCCCGTGGAGCATAGAATGTAGACAGATGCAGCGGCCGTTATTCGAACAAACCACGGCACCGTTTTCATGTGCGCTGCTGTACTTCAAGCGGTATTAACGCCGCCAATCGCCCCAGGCACACGTGTTTATTGTGATTGCTTTATTTGAATTTCATGGATTGTGTGCAATTAAATGCAATGAAATTAATGAATTGTAATGTGTACAGTACTGTGCTACTGTGTCAATTTCAGGTGTTTAAAAGCCAGAACACTAAAATGCCATTTTATGCACTCGCGTTTTAAGGCGGTACGGTTGGAAGAAATCCCGCGCCATGACATGGGTATTCCGAGGTATACACCGCGTGAAGTGTTTCAATAACGGCCGCTGCATATGTACATGGCTATATAAATTGGTACACAACGGCCAACATCCTGCTACAGGTAAAGGGTCAAGTTGCCAGGCTAGAAGTAGGAGTTGCTCCTTGGCTCCCTTCCCCAGTTTTGCTTGGCTGACAATGGCCCTATTTCTGAAGTTTACAGGCTCCCTCCCAGGAGGAGCCTCCTTTTCCAATACAGGAGAACCCCAGGAAACTCTTCCCCTTCTCTGCTGAGATATTCCTATTTAGACATCGGGTACCCAAAATCTCTGAAGCAAAGACACTGTGACAAACAGAACTGGTTACACAAATCTGAGACTCAAGGTACTGCATCAATACTAATATGCATAAGTCACAGGTCATGACTGGGAATGGCCAGCAGGAGGGAGAAACAGACCCTGGAGATTTACCGGAACTGTCTCTCCTGGGTTTTCACCACACAGAGGAAAGACCCAGTCCTTGCCAGACAGTATGAGAAGGTAATTAAAATCGATGACAATGTAGTGAATGCAAAAGTTTTAATGGTGTTCCCTCATTTTGAATTATTGAATGATATTCTGTATAGGGTGATCAGGCACGCTCAAACAGCGGAGGTCACAAGACAAATCTAAGTCCATAAGTTGTTTGTTAAGGATGTCTTCACCATAGCCCATACTATCCCTTGGGGCTGTCACGTCGGTAGAGACAAAACCATGGACCATATTTTTTCCCAGTTCTATTGGCCCGGGATGCAAAATGATACTGCCAAATTAACTGGCATTCAGGGCATGCCACACCTAATCAGCCAGAAGGGACAAAAAACAGCCTCCTTGGTTCCTCTACCCTTGGTCTCAGTCTCCTTTGAGAGGATTGTAGTACACCTGGTAGGACCTCTAAAACCCTCTGCGAAGGGGCACAGGTTTATTCTGGTGATAGTCGACTATGCAACTAGGTACCCTGAGGCGTTCCTCCTGAGGACAGCAACCGCTAAGCAGGTAGCCAACAAGTTGTTGGAGCTGTTCTCACGGGTCGGACTTCCCCAGGTTATGTTGACAGACCAAGGGAAGAATTTTATGGCTAAACTGATGCAGATGTCTTAAAGTTACTAGAGGTCAAATCAGTTCGGACATCGGTCTAACATCCACAGACTGACATATTGATGGAAAGAGTATGTTAAGGAAGTTTGTAGACTGAAAAGAGAGCTTGGGATGAACTTCTCCTCTTTCTGCTGTTTACAGTGTGGGAAGTTCTCCAGGCCTCCACGGGTTTCTCCCCATTTGATCTATTTTATGACGTCAACCACAGGGTATCCTAGACTTCCTAAAGAAAAAGGAAAGAACAGCGGTCCTTTTCTAAGAGTACCCTTCAATATTTGTTGGACCTTAGGAACCACTTAATTCAGGGATGTTTTTTCTGATCTCCCAAGGCAGATACATTTAGTTTTGCATGTGATACACAGAACCTTGTGTAAAAGAATGCTCTCCGCCTTACAGGTTTCCTGAAAGCCGTAAGGCTTACGCGGCAGCGTACTTAGATGACGTTGTCATCTACAGTAAACACTGGAGGGCCCATCTAAACATGGTAAAAGCTATCTTCAGGTCCCCGAGAGAGGCAGAGCTCACAGCCAACCCTAGGAAATGTGCCTTAGGGAAGGCTTAAACAAAATAATTAGGCTATGCAGTTGGAGGTGGGAAAGTAAGGCCACAGACCAGTAAGATAGCTGCCCTGAAAGGAGTTCCGACCTTGCGAACAAAGACGCTGGTGCACTCTCTGCTGGTCTTAGTAGGGTACTATCGGTGGTTCATCCCTAATTACTCTAAAATTACAGCACCCCTAACAGACCTCACAAAAAATGTGCCCCTACACAAGTGGTATGTTCTAGAGAGAGCCTTTGAGGAAGTAAAAAGGTGTCTATCAGAGGGTCCCTGTCCTTAGAAGCCCAGATTGTACTAGGCCTTTTTTTGTACAGACCAATGAATCAGAGATAGAACTGCCCCCAGTCCTATCACAAAAATTTGAGGGGGTAGAACACCCGATTCTTTTCCTGAGTATAAAATTGTTCCTGGAGGAAAAAACTACTCTGTAATTGTAAAGGAATGCCTTGCAGTGAAGTGGGCTATTAAGGCTTTAGGGCATTACGTGGTGGGAGTCCATTTTACCCTGGTGACGGACCACATTCTACTAAAGTGGTTAAATTCAATGAAGGTCTCCAATGCCAGGCTAATCAGGTGGTATATGGCCCTCCAGCCCTTCTTGCTTGAGATTCAGCACAGGCCTGGGAAGGAAAACGCAAACCCTGATTTCATGTCTTGAGATGGGGTTGGAAGGTCAGTCAACAGCCGAGTGGGGCCCCAGCCACGCACAAACAGGGGATGAATGTTACAGGCTGGATGCCCTATCCGATCTGATTGTTATGCATGGGATACCTATGCTTAAAGGTTGAGCACAGCACTGGCCAGGTTAAATCTCAGTCTGAGAACAAGCTGACTTGATTGCCCAGCTTACCTGGCACATTAGAGTGTCTTAAAAAGTCTGTAGCTCCCAGTGCTCTGCGGTCCTGTCTGAACCAGAGAAACACATTATTTGGTTATTTTTGTATTTATTGGGTTATTAGCATTTTACATTATACTGTGAGGGACCACAGTCAGTTAGAGACGGGAGAAAAGATGAAAGGGAGATTAGTGCTCACCCTTCCAGCTGTCACCTCTTAGTCATTTTGGGTGCCATGTGGTGTTCTGTGGTCGCATAGTTCGATGCTTCACCTCTGCTACGGTCGTGCGCATGCAAGTACCTGCGTGTTGGCATGCCAGACGAGCAGGAAAAGCCCCCCTGTGCCTGCTATGGCAACCTGACGCTGTGAGGAGTGGGGGGACAGCAGCTTTAGGCAGAAAGCATATGCCAGTGAGTTTTTAAAAGTTGTTTTTTTAAAAGACCGTTAATTCTGGCAGAAAGTGAGATGAGTTAACACAAACGGACGGTGAAGATGAAGGATGGGAGAGATAGATGGGGGGGAAAATAAGAATATTAAAGATAATGTCAAATGTAAGGGTGAGCTTACTAACTACAACACACATCACTGCGAAATGCTCCAAGAACTAGATTGGTCATCACTTGAGTCTAGGTGCAAAGTTCACCTTTCCTGTCTTGCCTTCAAATACTTTCTGAGCAAGCTACCCGTCTATCTGAACAAGCTCCTCACCCCCACCACATGCCGCACTTATCATCTGAGATCTGACTCCAAAAGACTGTTCATGGTCCCAAGGTTCAGCAAAGTATCCGGCCGCTCCTCCTTCTCTAACCGTGCACCTCAGAACTGGAACAATCTACCGCAGACTCTCACTGCTGCCAACAGTCTAAGTTCTTTCAAAATTAAAGCTGTCTCACATTTTAATCTGGTCTGTAACTGTTACATATGCCTATAACATATATTATCTCTAAGGCTAAGTCCCCGCTATCGCTGATCGGGCTGAGCGAGCGGCGCTTGCGGAGGAGACTTACATATATAAATATATATATGTAAGTCCCCGCTCATGCGGTGCCGCTTAGGTAAACAAAAAATCTATACTTACCCGCACGCTCAACTCCCCGCAATGCCCTCCACCTCCCCCCGTACAACAGGACACCTGGCGCTCATGCTTGGAGTGCTCTCCAAGCATGAGCGCGCTCAGCGCCAGCGGGGACTTAGCCTAACTGTGCATGCAATGTCTTGTATATAATGTATACCCTGTTCACTTATGTAACTGTATTTGTAATCATGTATTATTTGTCATCTTAACTCTATGCCCAGGACATACTTGAAAACGAGAGGTAACTCTCAATGTATTACTTCTTGGTAAAACATTTTATAAATAAATAAAATAAATACTAAAGCAGATACGTAAAGAGCTGGATATTAGAAAGTAGGAGCAGCAAGGAGGAAACAGCAACAGAAGAAAGCTTCCCAGTCCCAAGGAAGAGTAGCTGACCGGTATGTCAACCCTCCACTCAATCCAGCAGGAATATATGTTTTATTAGTATATTTATTTTAAATAAAGAGACTATTGGTCCAGGGTTGCATTGGGGATTACACTTTAAATATCAGTTAATGGGGACACAGATCTACTGTTCAATTACTTTCATAATTGAGGTGAAAGAACATTATTACAATACAATTATAGGATATTGAGCTACTTTCTTTATTCATATTTTAAATATATTAATGTAATGGATACATTGTATTATTTATTTATTCTCATCCCTATTAGGGGCATCTTATCAACATATGACCCCAAAGTCCAAAGAGGTACCTGGAAAAAAGGCGGCTCTTTTCTGTCAGTCTCTCGTTTGTCTCCGTTGGGGAGCCACGCTCTGGCGGGTTCCAGGGTCTGCTGCATCCTGGATGTAGAGGGTTTGGTTTCAGGGTGTATTTTCTGGCAGCACAGTCCTTCTGTACTCAAGACAATGTTTCTGTGAGTCTCTTGCTGGACAGGGAATAGTTCCGTGGGCGCCTATAAACTTTACCACTATAAAGGATATACGAAAACCAAGCCTGTTGGTTGTGAAGAATGTTGATCCTCACGGTGGGCTTGAAAACAAAGAAAAAGCACAACACATAGCGTAATACTGTTGGAACATTAAACAAACAACATATAGGACAACATATAACAGCTGAAAACTGAAATGGTATTTTTAGGACAATAAAATCATTTAATAACAATTAATATTTAATATAATGCACAATTTGCATGGACATATAGATTTAAGCAATTAAAAATCTGAATAGGTGGTTCAACTGCTCCGTAGCACCAATGTTGATGATAGCAATGCCTACTCACCAGATGGAATAGGTTTGCAGGCAGTGGATATTTTAGAGAGTATCCCCTCATCTGTGTGCTGCTCTCTGCTTAGCTGGCGTCTCTGTCGGCTCGTGGGTGTAGCTCATCAAGCGGGGACTCCTGCAGCTCCAGGAAGCACGTCTGAGCAGATGGAACTCAGCTGCAGCTGATTCAGCACGATGTCAGCCACGGACCACCGTGAGCTCGTCTATCTGCTGCTCACTGCTAGCTGGCGTCTCTATCCGCTCGTGGACGCAACTTGTCAGCAGGTACCTGCTGACAAGTTGTATGTCTTTATTTATATAGCGCCATTAATGTACA
The DNA here is from genome assembly GCF_040206685.1 of Ascaphus truei. NCBI lineage: Eukaryota > Metazoa > Chordata > Amphibia > Anura > Ascaphidae > Ascaphus > Ascaphus truei. The sequence goes on from NC_134483.1 coordinate 444,974,054, forward strand.
TAGCGCTTCACAGTAGTAATACACATGGTAATCAAATAAATAACAGATAATATAAATAACAGATCATGGGAATAAGTGATTTAGACATAAAAGTAACATTAAGGAAGAGGAGTCCCTGCCCCGAGGAGCTTACAGTCTAATTGGTAGGTAGGGAGAACGAACAGACAGTAGGAGGGAGTTCTGGTAAGTGCGTCTGCAGGGGGCCAAGCTTTATGTATCATGTGTTCAGAATATCCACAGTGCTATTTATATGCTTCTTTAAGCAAGTGTGTCTTAAGTTGGGTCTTAAAGGTGGATAGAGAGGGTGCTAGTCGGGTCCTGAGGGGAAGGGCATTCCAGAGGTATGGGGCAGTCCGTGAAAAAGGTTTAAGGCGGGAGAGGGCTTTAGATACAAAGGGGGTAGAAAGACATCCTTGAGAAGAACGCAAGAGTCTGGATGGTGCATAGCGAGAAATTAGGGCTGAGATGTAAGGAGGGGCAGAAGAGTGTAAAGCTTTAAAAGTGAGAAGAAGAATGGAATGTGAGATGCAGGATTTGATCGGAAGCCAGGAGAAGGATTTCATGAGGGGAGATGCTGAGACAGATCTAGGAAAGAGTAGAGTGATTCTGGCAGCAGCGTTTAGGATAGATTGTAGGGGAGACAGGTGAGAGGCAGGAAGGCCGGACAGCAGGAGGTTACAGTAATCAAGACAGGAGAGAATGAGGGCCTGAGTCAGAGTTTTAGCAGTCGAGCAACAGAGGAAAAGGCATATATCTTTGTGATATTGCGGAGGAAAAAGCGTCAGGTTTTAGAAATGTTTTGAATGTGAGGGGCGAATGTGATAGAGGAGTCGAGTGTGACCCCTAGGCCGCGTGCTTGGGCTACTGGGTGAATGATCGTAGTTCCAACAGTAATGTGGAAGGAGGTAGTAGGGCCAGGTTTGGAAGGAAGTATGAAGAGCTCTGTTTTAGCCATGTTGAGTTTAAGGCGGCGGAGGGCCATCCAGGATGATAGAGCAGAGAGACATTCAGAAACTTTGGTTTGTACAGCAGGTGTAAGGTCGGGTGTTGAAAAGTATATTTATGTGTCGTCAGCATTGAGGTGATAATTAAACCCAAAAGATGTTATTAGGTCACCTAGATAGAGTGTGTACAGAGAAAAGAGACTGTCATGCTACAGTAAACAGCTCCCAACTAGTCCATTGTATGATAGCCTGGTGTGCATAAGCGTAGAGTTGGTGTTAGATGTGGCACTCCCATGGGTCCCTGATATAGGGATCCCTCGCAATGAGTGCCATGCACATTCTCTTTTAGAAAGGGGTAGGATGCTTCTGAACATGCATTTATTAGTGGCTCTTCTTAGGTAAGGAACACTCTTCCCTACCTTCAAAATAATAAAAGGTGACCATACTCTAAACATAAATCTAGACGTTTAAGACATACACTTAACACGATGAGCCTACTCTCCTCTGGTGTCCTACAGGAGCCAGGGGACTGGAATCTTCTGTAGCTCTTTTTATACCCCCTTGAGTGATGTCATATTACCACCCTTATCACTAGCCTGAATAAAGACACTTTAACCTTTTATGAGTCATACTTTCACGGGAGACTCCTGTGGCGGGTAGGATCTCGGTGGCCGGAACAGCACGAGCGTAGTAGGGGTCACAAGCAGGGGTCCGAGGCAGGCGGCAGGTAGCGAAGTCAGGTAACAAGCAGAGGTCGGCAACGAGGAGACTGGAACAGGACAGGCGAGGCGGGACAGGGACTGAGAACAGGGAGCAGGGACTGAGACCGGGGAGCAGGAACAAGCCAGATTACTAGCAAGGACCTTTACTGTGAACAGACTATAATACAGGTACAGGTACATAAACAGATCAGGATCAAAGACAGGCATGTGCATGGGAGTCTGACTTGAAGCAAAGGCAAAACCAACAGACAGGAAGCAAGCTATAAGGACAGAGACAGGAGCAACAAGAAGACAGACAGACAGAGGAACCCAGAGTCAACAGAAGGCAGCAGCACACCCAGTGGACAAGGAAGCTATGGCTAGGCAGGAGGTCTAGGCGATCCTGACATTACTCCCCCCTCTCAAGAGCGTTCTCCGGACGATCCTCCAGGCTCTTCCCGGAGGCCTTGATGAAAAGTGGACTCAAGGTGACCCACCTCTGGTGGTTTGTCAGTGGGCAGAGAGTACTCCACAGGTACATTGGGTGCTGCAAGGAACCTCCGAATGGGTGCGTTCAACCCAAAAGCAGGGGCAGAGACATCAGGAACGTGGGCAAAGACGGATGCAGCCTTTCTACATGAGTCAGGGGGGACACAGAGTTCACTCTTCGTGGTCTCTTTTTGTGACCAATAAATCTCTTTATCCATAATCATTAGTGTTTCTCTTAATACTCTGATTTCGTCTTTGAGTTTCTGCTCCTTCAATCTCCAGTCAGCTCTATGCACCTCTCGGCTCAAGTCTTTCTCAGGCCCCGGCGAGTGACGATTGGACTCCAAGAGCAAAACTCGCAGGTCATTTAAATTTCTCTCTTTCTTGAGCACATCGTGGCTGATCATGACAAACTGTCCAGAGGAATCGATTTCCTAGAAAGAGCTTCTAGTTCCACTTCCAGCTTCTTATTGTCCTTCGCTAGTGAATCTACCTTCTTGTCTCCTGACTTGCATTTGTTTTCTAGCGCATTTACTTGGGCCCGTAGTGTTTCGACATGGGAAGACATGGACAATGCTTCTTTGTCTCGCTTGCTGAGTTTGAGTTGTAGCTCTTCCATTGTTTGTTTCACTTTTATCCTTTCTTCAGAAATATCATTTGTTCCCATCTCTGGTTTATGGACCTTGTCCTGCTGGTGGATCCCATTGGCTGAGCCTGAGTTTCCAGTGATCTGAGACTTCTCCGAGCTGCTTCTCATGGCTTCCATTAGTTTCTCCACTTGGTGACCCTGATCCAAAGCAATTCGGAGGGCTATTCAGCAAGCAATTCAGTGCTAACAAAGCGATGCTGTAACCGTAGAACTTCTGACGCAGTGGAAGGGTCTATTAGGGAGTAGCGCCTCTGATCTGATACCGATCTCTCTTTATCCTCCTTTTTGGCAAGCTGTGTCTTGAGCTCAGTGATCTGTGCCTGCAGCGCTGCGAACTGCTGAGATGTGAGTTCAGCTGCTAGCTTTAGCTCTTCCTCCAGCGAGGCTGTGGTCATGCTCAGTGTGGCCTTCAGCTCCTCATGCTGTTCTTTGGGGACACACTGGGTACTCAAAAAATCTTGCAGCGTCTTTATTTTGTAGGCAGTCTGGAAACTTTCCTCCTGCAATACTCGCTGTCTCTCTTCAGCATTCACCCATCTCTCCTTGGTGTCCTGCAGATGTGCACGCAGTTCTCGCAGCTGACTCTGCAGCATATTCTCTGCCTGTGTGCGCCGCTCCAGGGAGACACGTTCCTCTTGCAGCACTTTCTCTGCATTCTGCAGTGCTGTCTGCACATCCAACTTTTCCTGGGCCAACTGCTTCTTCTCCTCTCCTAATTCATGGAGTTTCTTATCTCCTTTACTGACCTGGACACAGAGATTATTGTACTCTTGGGTTACAGTTTCAAACCTACTATTTAACTCTTCGGAGGCGTCTCTCATAGAACGTATCTCTGTTTTGAAGTAGCATCTCTCCTCCTGAACGACTTCCATCTCTTTTTTGAAGTAGCAAATCTCCTCCCGGGAGACTTTAAGCTCTGTATTAAGCCTTTCAATTTCCTTCATAGAGATTTCCAGGAATTCGTTACTCTTAGAAGCGAGGCGCCGATTCTCAGCAGCATCAGTATATGCCCCCTCCAGCTCACCTGACATGACATCCAAGTCACTCTCCAACTGGTGCTTTTCTTTTTCCTGGAGAACACACTTAGCAATTGCTGAGGATAGACAGCTCTGTAGTGCAGAATTAGTTTCTTGCTCCTTATCTAAACGTCCATAAAGACAATCAATCGCTTTCTGTGCAGCTTGAAGCGTCTGAGTAGGGGCATCTTTCTTCTCTTCTACTATTCTTGGGATACGTCTGTGAGTTGCCTTAAGCTGCAGCATATCTCTTTCATCAAATGCAGACTCTGAGGTTAAATTTTCCTTCTTAATTCCTTCTGCAACTTCCACAGTAAAGCCTCCCTTCTTTTTCTTCTTCTTCCTTGCTTTGAGAAGTTCTGAAGAATCAGTGGTACTGTGTTCACATTTACTGCTCAAGACTGTTTGAATGGGAGCCATAATTAAACCACACTTCCCAAGACACCAGTAAAGAGGAAATGTGTTTTTAAAACAGAAGCATAGAATGAACAACAGGAATATTAGACACAGAGAGACACAAGATAGGAGAGCTGACCCTTTGAGACTTTAACATCAGTCACAGAGATTATAAATGCAAGGAAAACACATAGACAGAGAAACCTGCAGTTATATCTAAATCTTTTGGCATCAGGCGTAGGGATATCATATAGACAAAGAAAACCTGCAGTTACATCTAAATCTTTATGCATCAGGCGTAGGGATATCATATAGACAAAGAAAACCTGCAGTTACATCTAAATCTTTATGCATCAGGCGTAGGGATATCATATAGACAAAGAAAACCTGCAGTTGAATCTGAAACTTTTGATATCAGGCATAGAAATATCATAGACAGCAGGAAACTAATACAGAGAAAACTTGTAGTTAGATCTGAAACTTTTGACATAGGAATATCAGACAGAGAACCCTGCAGTCAAATCTGAAACCTTTGATATCAGGCGTAGGGATATCATATGTTGCAGAGAAACAAACTTTAGGGGAACTTGCAGGTAAACCTGAAACCTTAGAACCAATCATATGAAAAACTACAGATTGCAGGAAAATATCACAGTATGCAGTAACAAAATAATAGAAGCACTCTTGTCTTTTGAAATGAGAACCCTGTGAACAGCAGTGTTCCAACCAGTGATGCAGAGACAAGCCTATCCAGGAAATGAAAAGTCAGAGTCTAAAAAGGTGGCAACAGGTACTGCAAGGGTAAACCCAAGCACTGCACAAAAATAAAAATCTCAAAGAAAGCTGCAATAGTCTCTGCAGCAACAGTTCTAGTCTCAGAAAAAAAATGTTTTTTCGTTATGAACGCAATAATTCTTGCAGAACACTTAGCAGCAACAAAAAAAACCTTTCAAAATCCCAACTTGGATTTCCAAAAAAGAAACGAAAGTACTTATCTTCAACCATGCGGATGTGGTCTGCTGCAGCAGGCAGGAAAGGGTGCAGGCAGAAGAAGAATCTGTTCCAGCGAGATCCAGAAGTGGCCTTTGCTTTCTGTCACGGGAGACTCCTGTGGCGGGTAGGATCTCGGTGGCCGGAACAGCACGAGCGTAGTAGGGGTCACAAGCAGGGGTCCGAGGCAGGCGGCAGGTAGCGAAGTCAGGGAACAAGCAGGGGTCCGAGGCAGGCGGCAGGTAGCGAAGTCAGGTAACAAGCAGGGGTCCGAGGCAGGCGGCAGGTAGCAAAGTCAGGTAACAAGCAGAGGTCGGCAACGAGGAGACTGGAACAGGACAGGCGGGACAGGGACTGAGAACAGGGAGCAGGAATAGACAGGGACAAGCCAGATTACTAGCAAGGACCTTTACTGTGAACAGACTATAATACAGGTACAGGTACATAAACAGATCAGGATCAAAGACAGGCATGTGCATGGGAGTCTGACTTGAAGCAAAGGCAAAACCAACAGACAGGAAGCAGAAGCTATAAGGACAGAGACAGGAGCAACAAGAAGACAGACAGACAGAGGAACCCAGAGCCAACAGAAGGCAGCAGCACACCCAGTGGACAAGGAAGCTATGGCTAGGCAGGAGGTCTAGGCGATCCTGACACATACTATGTTGGATGATCCTTCTGGCAGCCAGGGCCGCAGATCGATTTCCCAGGGCCCAAGACTAGAGTTAAGTCCGGCCCCCCGCCTCATTTGTATTTCTCTTCCCTGCGTCTCACTTACTGCCTCTTTTCCTCACTCCCTCCCTCCTTTTCGCCTCTCGCTTGCCCCCACCTTCTGTCAATTACCCCACACTCACTCAATCCCCCCTCCCCTCACACAATCCCCCCAAAAATACATACCAAAAAAAAACCTAAATACATACAAATCCCCCCACACCCCAAATACATACCAAAAAAAAAAAAAATACATATAACCCCCCATTAAATATAAAAATACACCCCCAATACATATTAAAAAAACACCAACCACCCCCTAATACATTTAAAAATACACCCCCATTACATATTAAAAATACACCCACCCCCAATAGATACATCCACCCCCCCAATACATATAAAAAATACACCCAAACCCCCATACATATAAAAATACACCCAAACCCCTATACATATAAAAATACACCCCCATACATATAAAAATACATCCCCAATACATATAAAAATACACCCAATACATATAAAAATACATCCACCCATCCCCCAATACGTATAAAAATAAACTCTCCCAATACATATAAAAATACAGCCCCCCCAATACATTTAAAATACACCCCCAATACATGTAATGATACACCCACTCCCCACTCCCTCCCCCAATACATATAAAAATACATCCACCCACCCCCCAATACGTATAAAAGTACACTCTCCCAATACATATAAAAATACAGCCCCCCAATACATATAAAATACACCCCCAATACATGTAAAAATATACCCCCCCAATACATGTAAAGATACACCCTTTCCCCACTCCCTCCCCCAATACATGTAAAAATACACCCCCCCCCCCCAATACATATAAAAATACACCACCCAAATACATTTAAAAAACAGACTTACATTGGGGATTGTCTCAGGCCAGGTTGGTGGTGTGTGCCTAGCTGCTGATCCTGTAGTTGCTGCCAGCCCTGGCTCTCCCCCAACTGCAGGGCCTCTCTCACTCTGTCCCACGCCGAACTTTTGATGCTGGCGTGCGCCGGGCCTCCCTCTCATGCCAGCACATGCCGGAAGCTGGGCCAAGCTTACTTCTGGCGTGTGCCGATGTCAGAGAGGCCCGTTACGTGCCAGCGTCGGAAGCTCAGCGTGGGCAGAGTGAGGGAGAGGCCTGCAGCTGGGGGAGAGCTGGGGCGAGAGGACCGACAGCCGGGCTCGGACAGAGGTTGACCCTAACTTGCAGGCCTGCAAAGCCGCCCATAGCTACCGGGCCCGGGACACTGTCACGGCCCCCCTTTCCTGTCGGCGGCCCTGCTACCAGGTTCTGGAACTGAGGAGCAGCCAAACACCTGACATGACTTACTTTAGCAACATTTTACATAGCAACATTGCATTAGCTACATGTAATTAGCTACAGTTAACTAGGGCCTTACGTTAACATTAACCTTCTAACTTTCTATTAACCCTTTCAGTAGAATATAGTAATCGCACATGGGGTTACATATGTATATTTTAGTGTTTACTCTGCATTGAAATGATGCTTGGAACCAAATGAATTAGTAAGTCTGAGTAATGAGCCTGAGTAATGTGCTTTGAGGCGCAACCAATGAGTGAGGCAATTGAGTATGAGAGACACTGAAAGAGTGATAGGGAAGGGAAGGAAAAAACAGAATAGTGCTTTGTCACGGCACAGTATTAAAAGACTAATGAATGTGGAGGAGAAGTGTGGTCTACAGGTAAGAAAGTCAGAAGAAAGGTCAAACAGCTTCAGAAATAAATAATTATCTTGAGATTTAAAGGATACAATAGCTTAGAGAAGGTCTAGGAAAACATACACGCTGGGAGTCAGCGTACCATACACATGTGCATGATTGACTTTGTTTCACTGCGGCCTGAGTTTGCTGGGGAAAAAGGACTGCGGCAAACTGCAGCAGCTGGCAATTAAGCCATGGATCCTCCAAACTAAACCGGGTTACATCTGTATGTTAAACCTCATAAGAAAGCTTAATTTATTAGTTAAAGTGTTTTAACTAAACAAGCTTGAAAAAGAACCTTTCATATCAACATCACTAGTGCGCTTTTACAGAGAGAAATGAAATATGCATCATTGCCATTTAAACTGCATACTCTGGCAAACGCGGTGGTAAGTGGCACCTCTTTACAGTGTGTCAATCATGTCAAGGTTAGGTTCTCAGGAGAGACTGTAATTCATAGAGAGAAGCAGGGAGTAAGATTAAGGGAGGTGTTTTCATAAGAGTGAGAGGAGTTAGTGATCATTAATCAACCTTTGTGCCAACATAGCAAATATTGACATTTGGTACTGTAATTACCCCTTAAAGTTACCCCCTCCACCACTTAAAAAATTTGTTTAAATGTCTTTGGTTGTGAAGCATCAATATGAATAATGCACTGTCAATCTTGTGATCTTAATATATCGTAGAAAAGTGGACTGACTCAGTATTAACTGCAGGAACCTGTAATACTGCTGTAATGAGCTTATAAGTAAGTATTTCCTAATTGTTTATCTTTATTAAGATGTGATCTATTATTTTACCATTTAAAGGGACAACCCCTCTGTAACAGGGACTTAACCCTGTCTAAATGAGGCTTCAATAGAAAGCCTCTAGTTGTCTGAGGAATCCAGCAGGGAGCTTGTTAATCTATATATATAAATTTGAAAATCTTGGTTTTGAGTGTCTGGAGACCATTTGATTGGTCCGTCGGTCCGCCCGCCCTCCCACAGCTCTCATTAGCCGATGTGTCTGCCCCCCCCCCCCCCCCCCAGGCTTGCTCTCTCCGGCTCTCCCCTCCCACAGGCCGCTCCCTTCCCCGGCTCTCACCTCCCACAGCTCTCACCCTTCCCCGGCTCTCACCTCCCACAGGCCGTTCCCTTCCCCGGCTCTCACCTCCCACAGTGCTCACCCTTCCCCGGCTCTCACCTCCCACCGGCCACTCCCTTCCACGGCTCTCACCTCCCACACCGCTCACCCTTCCCTAGCTCTCACCTCCCACAGGCCGCTCCCTTCCCCGGCTCTCACCTCCCACAGCGCTCACCCTTCCCCAGCTCTCACCTCCCACAGGCCGCTCCCTTCCCCGGCGCTCACCCTTCCCCGGCTCTCACCTCCCACAGCCCGCTCCCTTCCCTGGCGCTCAACCTACCCCGGCGCTCACCCTTCCCCGGCTCTCACCTCCCACAGCCCGCTCCCTTCCCCGGCTCTCACCTCCCACAGGCCGCTCCCTTCCCCGGCTCTCACCTCCCAAAGCGCTTACCCTTCCCCGGCTCTCACCTCCCACAGGCTGCTCCCTTCCCCGGCTCTCACCTCCCACAGCGCTCACCATTCCCCGGCTCTCACCTCCCACAAGCCGCTCCCTTCCCCGGCTCTCACCTCCCACAGCCCGCTCCCTTCCCTGGCGCTCACCCTTCCCCGGCGCTCACCCTTCCCCGGCTCTCACCCTTCCCCGGCTCTCACCTCCCACAGCCCGCTCCCTTCCCTGGCGCTCACCCTTCCCCGGCTCTCACCTCCCACAGGCTGCTCCCCCAGCTCCTCATCCCCGAGAGCGCTCCTCCGGCTCCCCCCGCCTCTCCCTTCAACGGCTCCTACCTGCAGCATGGGAGGATGTGAAGGACATGCTGTACGGGCCGGCGGGGCACAGCACCTCCTCACCGGAGCGTCTCAGCTCCACCTCGCCGGGGGTAACGGGCACCGCCGAGGAGCCAGAGGTGGAGGAGGAGGGCGGCCGGTAACCGAAGAGGAGGAGCTCGGCCGGGTGCGAGGTGAGGAAACACAGGGGAAGGGATCTTTCACGCGTCCCTGCCTTTCACGCAACACCCCACCCCCCCACCCCTGCCTTTCACCTCCCCCCGGCCCAGCCTTTCACCCCCCCCGGCCCTGCCTTTCATCCCCCCCTCCAGCCCTGCCTTTCAACCCCCCCCGGCCCTGCCCTTCACCCCCCTCCCTGCCTTTCACCCCCCTCCCTGCCTTTCACCCCCCCTCCTACATTTCCCCCCCTCCTGCCTTCCCCCCCTCCTGCCTTCCCCCCCCCTCCTGCCTTCCCCCCCCTCCTGCCTTCCCCCCCTCCTGCCTTTCAACCCCCCCTCCTGCCTTTCACCCCCCTCCTGCCTTTCACCCCCCCTCCATGCTTTTCAACTCCCCTTCCTGCTTTTCACCCCCCCTTCTTTTCACCCCCCCTCCTTGCCTTTCACCCACCCTCCCTGCCTTTCACCCCCCCTCCCTGCCTTTCACCCCCCCCATCCCTGCCTTTCGCCCCTCCCTGCCCTTCCATGCCCCCCGCAATCCCGGGCAACGCCGGGTATATCAGCTAGTTGCAGCTAAAGATAATTTACCAGTCTCCACATGGCTAATCAGACCTGTAAAAAAGCCTCTTGCTGGAAACTGCAGGAGAGAGACTCTTGAGCACAGTTACAACTGTGTTGCCAACAGAAATATTGTCTTGAGCATAGAGCTGTGCTGACATCAAGACACCAGGAACCAGATCTCTATTCCAGGACAGAGTGGACCCTGGAACCCGCCAGAGGCTGGCCCCTCAATAGCCACCAACCCAGACACAGAAACTGACATAATGGGCCCCCTGCTTACAGGTACCTCTTGGAACTTTGGGGGTTATAGGTTGGAAAGAGGCATATCCTCCCAGCCCTGCAGATAGGGAATGGGGAAGTGAGTTAGCCCTTACAAAGGGATAGGTTGTTTATTTATGTTGGGGTTCCTGCATTGTTTAAAGTGATGGGCTGAATAAAATCCATTGTTTAATTTCCCCAAATCCATCTCCCTGGTCATACCTCTGCACATGTCTCTTACACCCTCCTAGAATTAAAGTGATCTAAGTTTTGTCGTCGTCCTCTTCCTCCTCCTCTTTTTCCTCTAACCTTCCTTTTTCGTTCCTGCAGGGTGTTCTATTTCCTCTAGTGGGGGAAAGCAGTTGTTTGTTTCCCACAAATCTGTAAACCTCCCTGTCCCTAAAAAAAACTCGCCTGAGCTTGTTCATGATTTTTGTTTTGAGCACTAAATATCAAAATACCCTCAAGAAAAGTGAGGATATAACCAACAATACTTTTAATAAAGAAAGAGAACAGAGGAATTTAAAAGATATAAGACAAAACAAAAATCATGAACAAGCTTAGGCGAGTTTTTTAGGGACAGGGAGGGAAACAAAGAACCACTTTTCCCCACTAAAGGGAATAGAACCCTCTGCAGGAACGAAAAAAAGAAGGCTAGAGGAAAAAGAGGAGGAGGAAGAGGATGATGATGAAACTTATTAAAAAAAGGAAATGCAATAAGAACTAATAATATTTTTAATCTTGGTAAAGTTGCACTTACAGAATTCCAACAGAATGTCATATCCATGGGCCTTACATTTGCACCCACTATTGGCCCCAATAATTTTAAACTTTTTATTGATGCTAAGTTATTTCTTAGAAAATTAACTATACAGAGACATTTTTTTAAACCAAGCATCACAAAAAAGAGAAATGAATGACACTAATAGATATATACAGTCATGTGAAAAAGAAAGTACACCCTGTTTGAATTCTATGGTTTTACATATCAGAACATAATAACAATCATCTGTTCCTTAGCAGGTATTAAAATTAGGTAAATACAACCTCAGATGAACAACACATGACATATTACACCGTGTCATGATTTAATTAACAAAAATAAAGCCAAAATGGAGAAGCCATGTGTGAAAAACGAAGTACACCTTATGATTCAATAGCTTGTAGAACCACCTTTAGCAGCAATAACTTGAAGTAATCGTTTTCTGCATGACTTTATCAGTCTCTCACATCGTTGTGGAGGAATTTTGGCCCACTCTTCTTTACAACGTTGCTTCAGTTCATTGAGGTTTGCGGACATTTGTTTATGCACAGCTCTCTTAAGGTCACACCACACATTTCAATCGGATTGAGGTCTGAACTTTGACTGGGCCTTTGCAACACCTTGATTCTTTTCTTTTTCAGCCATTCTGTTGTAGATTTGCTGGTGTGCTTGAGATCATTGTCCTGTTGCATAACCCAATTTCGGCCAAGCTTTAGCTGTCGGACAGATGGCCTCACATTTGACTCTAGAATACTTTGGTATACAGATGAGTTCATGGTTGACTCAATGACTGCAAGGTTCCCAGGTCCTGTGGCTGCAAAACAAGCCCAAATCATCACCCCTCCACCACTGTGCTTGACAGTTGGTATGAGGTGATTGTGCTGTGCATTATGGCCATACATCTCCACTTTGGTCTCGTCTGTCCAAAGGACGTTGTTCCAGAAGTCTTGTGGTTTGTTCAGATGCAACTTTGCAAACCTAAGCCGTCCTGCCATGTTCTTTTTAGAGAGAAGAGGCTTTCTCCTGGCAATGGTCAGTGGTGACGCTACTCACAGCTCTGAACAGAGAGTTCCAAAAAATAGGTAATAATGAAATGTTAGGTTGGACTACTGAGGTAAGCAACGAGGGAAATAAAAAACGTGGGTGTAACAGGAATGTTAAAGTAGATGGAGAGAACACTGTAGACTGCGTGTTTAGGGAAAGGGAGTTCCAATGGAAACCGCTACCTGAGATCCTTGGGAAATAGAGAGACTATGTCGGTACCTCTATGGATCCCTCCTGTAGCACTCCTCATACGCAGCTCTGTTTGCAGAATAGACGAAGCCGTCCTTGAAATCCACTGCACGGTCTCTCATCTCTGGCGTAGAGTTCCCGAGTGCCGGAAGTGCGTCATAGCACGTCCGGTCCGTCCAGTAAATCTTCCTCTCCTCTGTAAACGCGTGATTTCACGGGGGAGAATGCAGTAAACGCCAACACCCACGTACCCTCAGATCCTCAGCGCGTCACTCCAATCCGGCAACGACAGCATATGTAATGAAGATTGGAAGGTAGAATCGCCAAAGGCCAAAAAATTGCACCATCAGCTCACCAAGTGGTGGGCTAAAAAAGTTTTATTAAGACTACATAAAATGAAAATAAGGAAACAAACAAAAAACTAATACATAACAACCCTACGCATTTCAGGCTCCTCAGAGCCCTTTCTCAAGGGGACCCTTCCAAACAAACCATACTTGTTCAATGTGCTGTCTTGAACTTTAACATTTAACATGCTAACTGAGGCCTGTAGAGTCCGAGATGTAACTCTTGTTTTTTTTTAAATTTCTCTAAGCATTGCACGGTCTGACCTTGGGGTGAATTTGCTGGGACGTCCACTCCGGGGAAAATTGGCAACTGTCTTGAATGTTTTCCACTTTTGAATAATCTTTCTCACTGTAGAATGATGAACTTTAAATTGTTTGGAAATGGCCTTATAAGCCTTCTCAGATTGATGGGCAGCAACAATTGCTTCTCAAAGATCATTGCTGATGTCATTCCTCCTTGGCATTGTGTTAACACACACCTGAATGTTCCAGACCAGCAAACTGCTAAAATGTCGGCTTTTATAGAGGTGGTCACACTTGCTGATGATCAATTAATCAAGGGCATTTGATTAGCAGGCCCTGTCTGCTATTTAGCATCTTAATTCCTATGGAAGCAGTAAGGGTGTACTTAGTTTTTCACACACAGCTTCTCCATTTTGGCTTTATTTTTGTTAAATAAATCATGACACGGTGTAATATGTCATGTGTTGTTTTTCATCTGAGGTTGTATTTACCTAATTTTTAGACCTGCTAAGGAACAGATGATTGTTATTATGTCCTGATATGTAAAACCATGGAATTCAAAGAGGGTGTACTTTCTTTTTCACATGACTGTACGTGTTGTGACAGAGTCACTAACTCAGTAGGCTGGAATAGTGAATGGAGAGACGCTGCAGCCAGTTCACAGAGTGTTAATCTCCTCAGACAGAAAGAAGCACACCTGCAGCCTAATTAAACAGGGGCTGAACTATCAGTGAAACAAGTGCTTTAAAAAGCAGGAAGTTGCTCACAGAAGGTGAGCTTGTTTTTCCACAGGAAGGTGGAGACAACTCTCCCGGCTTGGAAGCCGTAGCAGCTGCTGCTGCTCTGGTCCCCAGTCCTGCGAGGAGCTTTGCTGCTGGGACCAGCTGGGACCCCAACCCAGGATAAAGATAAACATTGCTGCGAGGCTGGACACAGCCTGCTCCCCGGAACCGTGTTCCTGTTTGCTGTTTGGAGCTGAAACAGATAAGACTTTATTCTTATTATGCTTATTGGTTATCGTTTGTGTAGCATGTTTTGGGCATGACCAGATTAGCTGGCTGTCCTGTTAGTAAGGGCTCAAGAAGTGAGTTAGTGTCCCTAACGGGACTAGGCTTTAATTTGCAAGAAAGTAGTTTCTTAAAGGGACAGTGCACCCGTATTTATTTTGGTTGTGGCTAATAAACCACTATAGTTGAACGTTTCCCACCGTGTCTAGCGTCTTACTGACCCCGCCGCGAGGCCGTCCTGCCACAGTGTATATAGTTTTATATTGTGTATTTTAGATATTGATTGGTTATGTATTTACTGTAATGTTGATGTTCTCCTCTCTTCCTTAATTTTTAGATATCCTCATCTGCGTAATTTTAAAATAATAAATATTGTATTTTATATTTTTGTTAGGTTATCAGACATATTTTATTGTACTAGTATTAGTGATTCTTGCTCTTAATTCCTTTGTTATCTATTGCGCTTTTTCCACTTGATCTGCTATGTACTGAGCAGTGAAGTATTTAAAGTGTATAAATGTGGGAACACACCAGTCTCTTTTGATTAGCAATTAACATGCAGATATTAGCTATATAAAGGGACACTTTGAGATTAAACACATGATTCCTGATGAAGCAATAGCGAAACGCGTAGAATCAGCTGTTGGAGAACCACTGAACCATTGAGGAACAATATGGGAGGTGCTGGCAAGCTGCAGAAGCCGAACAATCAGGGTAGTTTCTTCCGCCCTCAGTCGAGCTGTCACAGGACGTGACGTACGCGGAAGCGAACGAGGCAGCAGAGTGTACCGGCGTTTACCTCCAGGAATCAGCGGTTCTCTCCAATGAATTGTTCTTGAATGCCAAATGTGAGTGCATTATTCATATACTGTATGTTTTATTTGTGCAATATACCCTAATTATATTACACTATTGTGTGCTCTTTCTTTTCTCTTACTCGCTGGGAAAAATAGACAAGGATTTTACCTTATAAACAACACAGCGAGCACATTATCCAAACACCACCATCTACAAGGCTTCCACCTTTTGATGGCTTATACAAGGGCTCCTATCAGAGAGAGATGGTTCTCTGATATGCCTACTTTAACCGTAAGGAATTTGTGAGTGAAACCTACACAGATATTTTTGGATATAATCATTTTTATTACCATCTGCACTATTATTTGTATTTTTCTTATTTTTCACATATATCCCCTTGAGATCTACAGCGCTCCCCTTATCTGGAAGACTACGCTTGACTTTACTGGACCTGGACAGTCCATTATAAGGGAGTAGAGCTGCTGCATTTATTTACTTTGTACCCAACTTATCACACTGTGCACTTTCTAGTGGTGAAGGGTTGGATACTCACGTTTAGTTTTTTTTTTAGATATTTTTAGAGTTTGTTTCACTGTTAGGTGTCATCACTATTAGGTCACTTGATATTAGTTATTATACTAAAAATAGACGGCCCCGGTTCCATTTTTTTCTGTTTGTACATGTCAGCCCACACCTTGATAAAAACTGCGTGGCAGTAGAAACGTTGGTTTCTTAGCTGTAATAAATTACTTATTGTAAAGTCTGAGTGCCTGGATCATCTTCCTTATAGTGTACATTTATGGGACCTGCAGAACATTCCCTGATTCCGTGAGCAATGGCAGCTGATTTATGTTTTGCAACAGTAAGATGTGTGCCAGTTATATCTCTATGGATTGCCCTAGGCTAGTCTCAACATCTTCCCTCTCTCTTAAGGGAAAAGGCAGAGAACACCTCACCCCCTAAGGGGTAAGTCAGAACACTAGCTCCTAGTCTAGGGCTTGGCAGACAGAACAGAACCACCTGAATTTAGAAGGGAGCCATACCTGGGGAGGGGTTAGTAACCCTGCATCAAAACTGGGCAGATTTAGATGATTGACAGGAATCACATACTACATGTGACCCATTTAGTACCCTCCCACTGTCGTTAGGCCTGCACCTGGATATGGTAACCAAGTGTCTCTATTAGGAGACAACGCACATGCAGGCCATGTTAAAGAGGGTTTAACCCTAGCACTGCTGCATGATACTAAACAGCCAGCACCTAGGGCAAAGGATTTTAGTAGCCAGGGGCTACATGGCTACACTTACAATTCATCTGATCTCAGACGCGCTATTAGAGAGGGTTGGGGTTCATTACAATGCATCTGATCTCAGACGTGCTATTAGAGAGGATTGGGGTTCCTTATGTAGCGGACTTCCTCCCCACCGGGGGGGTGTGTAGCTACGGTGTGTGTATGGTGCAATACCTGGTGGCTCACACGAGGCCTGAGTCTCCGTTGCTGGGAGCCTGGGGTGTATCCTGAAATGATGCTCGGTAGCGCCTCCAACTGTAGCGGGATTCTATAGTGTAGAATGACCCCGTTGCAGGACACATAAGAAATAATACACACAGGGTATAACGGAACAGTTTACTATACACACTAATATAGTACAGCCTACCCACCAGGCCTTGCACGGCCGTACCTCCCCAAGTACCTAGGGGCCCTTGGGCACCAGTTGTCCACAAAGTCAAATCCCCCCACCCAATTTGTGGTACAGCGCTGCCCACTAATATGTGAAGGTGAGTTGGTGCACGTGATGAAGTTAGGTACCTGACGGGTGTGTCCATACCCGGGCGCGCAGTGATGCTGATGGGATCCACGGGATCCAGTGACGGTAACCGCGAAGCCTCCGCCTCTACGTTGGGTGGGTCCGCAGGGATGGTACCACCATATGCAATGTCTCTGTGTTGCCGGTGTCTGGCCCCAAATCACCTGAGGTCAGGATGCAGCCGCGTCCTGGCCGTGTCCCTCACTTTAATGCTACAGGGGCAGTGTCCCTATCTATAGGCCTGTCCCTGCAGCAACCACAAGCTGAGGGGAGTCGGGGCATAGCTGGGGCCTAACAGGGGGGTTTCTGGCGTAGTGCAGGTGCCACAGACACCTGCACATATAACCTACCCCTTCCTTGTCCCAGCCCCGACTGGCGTGCTTCCTAGCACGTGCAATGTATCAATCCGGCAAGCAGAGAGATCCTCTAGCCCTATTGTCTGCCTTGGGTCAGCTGGTATCCTCTCTAAGGCTCATGGGACATGTAGTCCCTGCTGTGAGCCTCCTCTGATTAGCTGCCGTTCGCGTGCAGACGCCAACTCAGTGTAATGGCTGCCGGCTATGGGGACTCACTGCTCATGCACAACCCTATTGCAGATGGCGGCGCCCTGCAAGGAAAGCCGCCGAGAACCCCCCCCTGCTCCGCTGCCTAGCGCACCCACGCCGGGAGGTAAGGGGCTTACTGGGGACCAGGGGGATCCGTGCTATACTTACAATGCATCTGATCGCAGATGCGCTATTATAGAGGGTTGGGGTTCATCTCAATGCATCTTATCTCAGACGCGCTATTATAGCGGGTTGGGGTTCATTACAATGCATCTGATCTCAGACGCACTATTAGAGAGGGTTGCGGTTTCTTACATGCATCTGATCTCAGACGCACTATTAGAGAGGGTTGCGGTTTCTTACATGCATCTGATCTCAGGCTATTAGAGAGGGTTGGGGTTCCGCAGAAATTCACAATACAATTGTAGGGTTCCTTCACCAACATTTTTTGGGAAACCACTGCACTAGGTTAATATGTGTGTTAGCATTCAGGGACTGCAATGGGTATTAAGTAAGGGGGGGATTCAGGATCAGGAGCCAAAACAATGATACTGACTTCAACGAGTGAGACTTTAATAAAGTCTGCGAGGACAGTACAGTGTGCAATGCTGAGTTCCAAGAAGTTACCCTCCCTGAGAGTGAGATTTGGCTTGTGGTGGCACACTGCTGACATTACAAGGTGTCTTCTCCGTGAGAATAGAGGGGGCAGGTAAACCCTTCAGGGAGCCTCACTTTGAACAACAAAAGTTCTAGTCTCTTACATGGTAAAGCTCTGCATTGGGTGACCATACATATTTATTTCCTGAAACGAGCCTACACTGCAATGTTATGATTAGTAACATTGATACTGACTAAATAAGGATGACTGTATCACAGCTAAATCCTTCAGCGCTGACTGCCAAGAGCTAGCGACCTGACAGTCACTGAGCAACAGATGACGTGGCACGCGCGCGCGCACGCAGCTCCCAAGCAGTTACAGGAGGTCGTCACCAAAGACCAGTGCACACGCGGCGCTTTCCACCCAATAACTGGTGCGCGTGGAGGTAGGGAAGAGACAGGGTAGGTGCACGAGCGGCCGGTCCAGCTGAGGCTGTTTGACGTGGCAGAGCGAGCGCTTCCCCCCTCCTCCCCCTCTGTGCTCAGAGAGCCGGGTGCGCTGGAAGTTAGGAACTCTTGCCTTGGAACTCAGGTGCGTCACGGGAGTGAGGGGACAGGTAACGTACCCCGACCGTTATGTGGTCAGACAGCAGGGGGACGCGTCAAGTGGGGAGGGATACAAGGGGCAGCAGGATTTCTCACATGTAGTCATGTATACACGGGGCAGACGTGTCATATAGTAACATGGCTACATAGAACAAACGTGTGATTAAAAGATGTGTGTGTGAACATGAGTAGAGAGGACTGAGGTGTGTGTGTGTCTGTGTGTGTGTCTGTGTGCGTCTGTGTACATGCACATATGGGTCAGAGGCAGTGTTCAAAGAACCTGGAAACAAAAGTAGTGGTCCTATTTATCCAATGTGAATTCGTTAAAAGTTAATAAAAATTGCATTTAAATGTTAAGATTAAAATTTGGACGACAGATGCATGCATGGGGTGTAGGTATTGTGCTTTTAAACACATGGGATACTTATGCATGCTAAGTGCATGTCTGCTATAATATGGGGCAGACATGCAATATGCTTGTCAGTAAATACGTATGGCAGACATATTGGGTGTTCATACATACAATACGACAGACATGCTATATGTATGTCATTAAATACACAGGACTGACCTGCCATATGTGTGTCTTGAGATACCACCTTGGACAAATGTGTCTGTGTCCATGAATGACGACACATCACAAGTACCATATATATCCATTCTGGGTTATTTACATTTTCATGTTTTTTTTTTTTTTTTTATAGGATGAGACACCTCCAAAGTCTGTGAAGCTGATTAGAGTGTGAGCTCTGCGGGGCAGGGATTCCCTTCTCGCTTTCATTACGTTACTGCCTGATGCTCTCATACTTGCATCGTATTGTAGTATGTCTACATAGAATTGCATGCTTTAAACAGGGTCAGTGTTTGCATGATTGGCCTATGTAAATGTTTCAGTTGTAATGAGTGAGGTTTGACAAGTGTATGTGTTTTTAGGGCTTAGGGGTGCATGAGAACCGCTTGCAGAAGATGTGCGTCTGGTCAGTATCCGTGTCACACAATTGTCTAGGATTACAGGTATTATGTTCCATAGAGATCTGATTCCCCATGGAGTGACATATCTACTGTACCAGGAGCCGATATAAGAAATAGATCAGTGATTCTCATCCTTTTTTAAACAGTACACCCCCTGCTACAAAGTATTTGTTCTGTGAACCCCTAATCTTAATGCCTACTCATCAGAAACTTGCTGAAACTGTTTGACCGATTCCAGGCAGTACAGTGTCCTCAACTCGTGGGGGGAATACGCCCTGTAAGGGCCCATACTGCACCACCAATGACTTCATAGGTGGTAAAGCTATCAATCACTGTGGGAGCTTTCAAAGTCTCGCCCCACAATGCCTCACTGCTGTGATTGCAGAGCAATTGACAGCTATACCACCCATGCTAAAGTGCAGTTAGGAGCCTTGCAAAGTGTGCAGTCCGCACATGGGTTTAGGTACCCACTATAATGCATGAAATCTGCCATTACATCTTTTTTTTTTTTTGGCGAACCTCTATGGGTTCCCTGGCCCCTTGTTGGAATCACTGAACAAGAGGGTAAAAAAAACAACAACTCATAGGCTTGGAGGTATCACAGGCTGACCGAGCAGGTGGTGGAGTTCTTGGAGCCTGGGAAACCATTGCTCACATCCGGAGTCAATGTATGAAGGCAAATCTGGTGTCATTTTGGGGGAGGGGGCAAAAAGCTGCATCAGGTATATTCAAGAAACAAATCCCATTGCAATCGACAGCATTTATATTCTTTGCCTCTTCTGTGCTAATGTTTTGCCCAGATGCACTAAGCGCCGTGTTATTTAACCCTTTGAGTACCCCATGGCGTAGTTGCTATGTCCCCAAAAATGCCAGAGACGATCTGAACTGACGATGGAACGAGGGGGGATGATTCCTCCTTTTCTATTCTGTCATCAGTGATTGAGCGATCACGTGATTGCGGGTGCCGGGGGGGGCAGCGACCCCCCACCGGCACTCACAGGGTTAACTCAACATTGCATTTATTGTAATGCCTAGCCACTAAACAGAATAACTTAAAGTTAACCCAGTTTTGCTTCTTGAATATACGCCATCAATGTTTCCAGCCATTAGTACTAATCGTGTTTGAGACGTGGAGCGATACATGGTGAGATACCTGTGCACACAACTGAACACACCTGGAATATATGCAAAGTATATTTATAGCATATATTCCAGGTATCTCAGGTGTGTTCTTTTTGTGCACAGGTGTCTCTATTCTGTTGTCTAAAAATGTATTTGGGGAGGTAGCCAAGCATCTCTCACTTCCCAAAACCCATATTTCAGACCCCTTTGTGATTTGGTAACAGCATGACTATACTGGAATATGTCATATACACCTTCTCAATTCCTTCTTCCAGAGTGTACTAGTTGAGGTTTTCTAGTGTTTCCATATCACAGACCATCTGAGGGGCTAACTCATTTTCATATTGCCTTGTTTATCAGTGTGCTTAACCCTTGCACTTTAAGGTGAGACTTGCTGTGCAGGACCTCTGTGGCAGGAAACCACTTTAAATACTGAGCAAAATCTTTGAATCCTGGCTGTTTTCTTTTTAACAGCATTTTTTTTAATTTAAAGAACACACGAGACTCTTGTTAATTGCACTCAATCCACCAAATCTAAAACCTTAGCAGCTACTCATTTTTTATATTTGGTGAATTGAGTGCAATTAATGAAGTCTTTTTCGTGTTTCTTATAGTTTATTTTACTCTTCTTTGCACCCCTCCCATACCATTTAGGCTGAAGCAAGAGTTTTGTGTTTGTGTGTCTCTCTTGTATTTTCTTTAGAGCATTGTTGTGATGCTGTATGTACTTATTATGTTTACCTCCTGGGACCCCCTAGTTCCCAATACACTTATCGATGTAGTTACTGTTGTGTTCCTCCCCTTACAATTTGGCCATCAAATCTCACAGGTCCCGTGGGCCAATAGGAAGTCGCAACATGATTTCGTTGTGGTTTCCTTTTAAACAGCCATTTAATTGCCCAGATTATAGACCAGTAACTACACTGGTAAATATTTTGGGAAACTGGTGGATCCATGGAGCTGAAAATAACACAGATCAGCTCCAAAGGCCGCCCTGGTGCAAATGCTGTTAAAAATTAAATACTTTTTAGATGTTATTACTGCTTTAACCTCTTTATTCCTGGAAGTGCAACATGTTGAGCAAAATCATTGCAGGCCCTTCAGCGCTATACATGTGAAAGTAAATCGGATTAGAAAATGTCTGTGCCATGACTGCCCCACACCTCTGGAATGCCCTTCCCCTCAGTACCCGACTTGCACCCTCTCTATCCACCTTTAAGACCCACCTTAAGACACACTTGCTTAAAGAAGCATATGAATAGCACTGTGGATATTCTGAACACATGGCACATAAAGCTTGGCCCCTTGCAGACGCACTTACCAGAACTCCCTCCTACTGTCTCTGTACGTTCTCCCTACCTACCAATTAGATTGTAAGCTCCTCGGGGCAGGGACTCCTCTTCCTTAAAGTTACTTTTATGTCTGAAGCACTTATTCCCATGATCTGTTATTTATATTATCTGTTATTTATTTGATTACCACATGTATTACTACTGTGAAGCGCTATGTACATTAATGGCGCTATATAAATAAAGACATACAATACAATACAATGACCTGGCAGCTACTGCTGTCCTAAACATTTGAGACTCCCCTACACTAGATTATCAACAGGAACTAAATGGTCAACCTGTCACCGGGACATCTGTAGCATGTTCTGCTTCCAGGGCTGCATATCAGTGTTTGTAGGAACCCCCCACACACCCCCACACACACACACCCCCACACACCCCCCCCCCCCCCCACATCTCCTCTGGTTGAGGGATGGTAATACTCTTAACCAAGTGATTCTTTAGCAGTGAGCCAACACTTTTTTTTAATGTATATACATTTAGAAAGCACTAGAGATTCGCAAACTTCACATCTCTCGGTTATATAATTGAGCACAAATTGTGCTATTTTTTTTAAATGCAGTGCATTTAACACCCCGTCGTTATGGTTGGGAAAATAGATAACCTGTGTACTGCATAGGAGCGTGTTAGCCCTTCAGCAGCAATAAGGTTCAACTAAAACTTTCATGCAACTTTCATTGCTGGAAGAGCCTGCGTGGCATGGTCCTTCACCTATCACATCTACTGCGCTGTGCATTGACTTGCAGGCATGTTTGGGTATTGAAGGGGTTACAGACCGCTCCACTGTCACACCCATGTCCTTGATGATCAGCTGGCGGGTTGTTCCCCCGTGAGCCGCGGCACCTCATGGTAGAGGGTCACATTGCACCCTGGTTGAGAAACACTGCAATAACATTTAATGTAAGTGTAACAGGTGTTCCCCCACCCTACGGGAGATTCACTGATACCCGGTGTGGTGCTCACCTTCAGATATACAGAAGGGCAGAAAAGTGGTGTAGCGCACCGCGATTCAAAGGGAGAACAGGTCTGGCCAAAAAATGAAGAATCTTTATTGAAGTTTCATAAAATCAAGGGATGCAGCCCTTCTACGCGTTTCGTGCATAGCACTTTATCAAGAAGTGTTTTTGCACTGTGTAAAAAGCGTTTTAATAACAATGGCTGCCAAATCTCGCGATATTTGGTGACGTCACGATCGCGTCATATCCAATGGGAACTGACTGACCCGCGCATGCGCATCGCGGCTCTAAACGGGGGAGGTACCAGTCTTCACACCAACTCCCCACCACTGCTAAGGAACGCCTCCAGGGGAGTGCCAAACAGGGAGGAGAGACGTGTGAGAAACTGCATCCGCCCCCATCCTGGCTCTGCGTGCCTGCTTGTGGGGAAAACATTGCAAGAGTCTATTAATGGCATCTAAACTGTATGTTACTCAAAGAATTTGTATGCTTAATGCCATATTCAACCCAATATGACCACATACAATGGGAGCCCAGATATCTCCACCTCAGCCAGCCTATCATCCTGAAAGTCACCGGAGAAGGCTGAATATGAAGCACAGTGCCAGTCCCCCATGTCTGTGATCACATACATGTTAAAGAAAAATAAAAAAATATATAAAAAAATATTGAAGATACCACATTTATCAAACATAATTGTTGACAAAATGTATATAAAACCATGAAATCATATATATTGTTCTATATTCATAAATTTATTAAAGTACAATAATACTATGAGATCTAATGATTCAAAGGTGATTTGTATGTGAAAAGAGATTATATAGCGAAACTGGGCAGCCATTTTACAAAAATCAAAACATACAATTTTATTAGTTAAAAAACATATATATATACATAACAAACATAAATAAAAACAATAAGTTCGTGTAAAAACAAATGAGCATCCTTGTGATGACAGTGAGATCATGAATAATGTAAACAACTATATTTTTTGGATTCTACATTTCGTCTCGTGGGGTGCCTTAAGGAGGTTACATATTACACATTGTTTGTGGTAATATTTACAGAAGGGCCTGAGCTTCCGCCGGTGTTAGTGGGGATAGACAGGACAGGCTTTCGGATCTGTAGCTCTTATCTTCTTTGGTGCAGCGCCTCCATTCCAAGAGGGCCTATCGGAGATAGGTACAGTCCCTGAAGAACACCTCTTTCCCTCCCCCTGAAAGACTGCAGTCTCAGGCAGGAGTGAAAACATAATTCTGGTCTTTACTGAGCACACCAACAGCACACAGCATACACGTTCTTCTCTGTGCTCCCTGATGGAGTATGGGGGTATATGCTCCAACTTCCTTGAGGGAGGGGATAGGTGAACCAGAACCCTGGCTCCACACTTCTAACACTCAAGTAAATTTGGCTGCAACTCCTTTTTGTTACTAGGGGAGGGTCCCAGGTCCTAGCCCTGGGGTGGGCAGTACCCAGGCCTTAGGCACCTCCCTCCCCCCTGTCACTCAAGGGAGCTGTTTACTGCTGCAGGGCATAGATTTAACCCTAAGACTGCGTGCGCTGGTACCAGGGCTTGTGTTAGGCAGGGAAATTAGTAGCCCAGGGGGTAGCTGGCTACATAAGTATACAGTTGACAAGTGATGATCACAGCATATACTGTACATAGGAGTTATACTGTATACCTACATACATATTTTTTTTCTCTGTATATTTACATGCAGATATTTAACCTTTTTTTTTAAATGTAACTCGGGTTTGGTTCTCTGTTGTGTAGTTGGACGTTGGCAAGTTGTTGTGATGCCTCATGCACGCATTATATCAGCAGCAATGTGAGCAGGACAAGGCCACCTCTTCCTCCAGAGTTGCCCTCTGCATCCTCCCTCTTGACAGGAGCAGCAGTGTTAGTAGTAACTCAGGATCTGCTGATAATGCCGAGTCTGGGTCAGACCTGGAAAACAAACACCAACCATTCCCTTGCTGACAGCGTCCAAAGCTCAGGCTGCTGCCACGTCTCTCTAGATCATACACACACACACTGCTCCCCAGCCCTCCCCTTCTCACTCTGTCTTGTATAACAAAAGCTAAATGGCCCTTAACAAAAAGTGCCAAACATCCTAAAAAGAAAAACACTCTGTATGAATCTTCAGGCCCAGGTGAGAAAGAAAATTTTTCTTTATCAGGAATTTTGACCCTTGGTGGATAGTATAAAGAGAACCATGTTGCGGGTTTTCTTTTGTCATTTATAGGTAAAAAAACAAGTGGTATTGGTTGCAGTAGACTGTCTGTGCTGCAGGGACTTCAAGTTCATTGTCTGTAAAATGAATGCTCGTATTACATTGTTGATACTGTACATAATTCACGTAGAGGCACTTTCTGCTTAAGGTCCCACATTTCAAAACGAGGGTCCCCAATATGCCACAGATGTAGGAACGCTCAGATTAGGGAGTAGATGTGACGAACTGGGTAGCAGGGCTTAAAAATCTATTGGTCTAGCCCATCCCGCTGTCCGTTCTCGTCAGGTTAGTGTTGTTAACCCTGGGATTGTTGTTGAGTGCTGGGGTTTTGCCTGTGTATTGTGTAATGTATTTCAGAGGCACTGTAGGCAAAGGAGAGTGGGTAGCTGTGCTGGTCCTTCCATGTACTAACACAGTAGGTGGTATGATACCTTTTTATTGGACCAACAAGTAGTTGATCTGTTAGAAGCTCTCGAACCTCCTTAAGGTCTTTCATCGGGTATACCCTGAGAGGTCGAAAGCTTGTAACATCTCGCCTTTTATTGGACCAACAAGTAGTTATCATTCCCTCTCCCTCCTTTGAATAAAGTGTTATATTTTTAAAGTGCATTTGAATAGCAATGTGAAAGCAGTGGTACTGTTCTGTGCCATGTATGGATGTTTTAACACGTATGGATGCCTGTATTACTACATTGCCGGATTGATTCACATAGGGAGCCAGGTCAGACACACTTTCAACCTCAGCACCATGAGGTGCTGAAAACATCTGTTTTCCTATGCTGGAGGGGGGAATGCCCATGTATGGGCACGTAGGCCCCTATTTCCAGGCCACTTTCCAGGACTTTGAACTATGGGTAATGAGGGCCAGGGTCCAGGAAAGGTCATGTGCTGAGGGCACCCGCTGGGATTGCCCACAGATCAAAAGTGAAGCTGTTTCTTTCACTGCCAAATTGGCCCCTCCTCATCCCCTCTTGTGGAACTCCAGCTTGAATCATCACGGCTGGCAATGGTGGCCGTAGGCACTCATCCCATTGACCGATCTGTATCTCCCGCTCGCTCTGACATCACGATCGTCAAACGGCCAGACCTGTAGCTGCGCCGTCTCTTTTGATTGGCCCGTTCTTCCTTCCCACTGCACTCTGACTCAGCGCTGTTCTTCCATGAATTCAAAGGGGAGTGGTGGAACTTTATATGCGAGGCTGCTCCCCAGTTCCAGGCAGGCCGTGATTTAGTCTCTTTGAAGCAGACGAGCTAAAAATACGGATAACGATAGGGGTACCCCCTGCAGCTAGATATTGTGGAGAAAGGGAGATGTGGGAGGGGTGCTGATGGGTAGGTAAAATATGAATACTTGAGGTGAGAAACAGGAACCCAACTTGTAGCACTCACTCCCTGAATTTAACGATTGGTTAATTGGTTAAAATGAATCTTTAATGATCATAATTACTAAAATATTGGTGATTAAAATAAACAGACAATAGACACACACTAATAATCCTATGTCGAGTGCTATATGGCACTCTGGATCACTAAAGTAAAACAGATAGCTGAGCTTAATTAAATCAATTATCTGAAAGGGGCCTGGTATGCAGATAACCCTTGCTGAATGGTATGCTATTACTAGGTGTAAGGAGGCGGTAAAGGTGCTTAAGGTGAGCTCTAGTGTAGTATGGCTCTAAGAATACTTGATTGGTAAATAATCAATATAACTGACAATTGTGTAGTAGATTGCATCAATAAGGATGAAATTCAAACTAGTATCCAGCATCTAAGAAGTCTGACTTCCCAACAATTGATGCTAATATAGACACGGTGAACAAGCAATCGAATGTAATGTCAGCACCTGGCTCCTCTGATGGAAATATAGCTCTTACAACTCATGTAGAAAGTATACAATGTGACTCCACAATTGCCACAATAGTAGAGCTTAAACACTTGAGCTGGGGACGCGGGCGGTTGCAGAGGCCCCGCACTCTTCCCCCAGGCATTTAATGTAATGCCGACGGCTGTATGTACCAGTTATTGTATAAATGTTCCCCTTCTCCTTCTTTCATTTTTTTTTTTTTCCCTTTTTTTTTATATCCCATAAACCCCAATAAAAGTAGGGGTAACTTCAAAATAACGTCAATGTGTTTTTCACAATAGGGCTTGTATTTCTAATCTCATCCTGCTGCCTTTTAGACTATAGGTTCCTTTCGAGGAAGGACCTTTTCCTAATGTATTGGTATATGTCAGGCCTGCACAACTCCAGTCCTCGAGGGCCGCAAACAGGCCAGGTTTTCAGGATATCCCTACTTCAGGACAGCTGGCTCAATTAGTACAGGCAGTCTTCGGTTATCCGACGCAATGCGTTACTCAACATGGCGTCGGATAGCGAAACGTTGTAAAGCGAAACCCCTTTTCCCATAGGAACACTGTTTAAATGAAACGTTCCGTTCCTGAAGGCATTTTTAATGCTAAAATACACAAAATATTTTACTCAAACAATAAGATTATGCTGCACACACATACATTATGATGTAAAGATTCTATTTATTGAATCCAGAACTGTATAATAAAACTGTTAGACATGTTTAAAGGCATAAATATACCACAAAACCTTCACACAGACTGATCTGGTTGATTTCCCTGACTGCAGCCTTCTGATTGACATAATGTTGCAACTTTGCAAAGCGTCGTAAGAGCGTCGGATAAGCCATTTTGGCGTTGTAAAACCGGCCATAGGGATGCATTGGACAGCGTCTGATAAGCCATTCGTCGTAAAGCGAAGCGTCGTAAAACGAGGACTTACTGTACCTCAATCATACTGTGACATGGAGCCAGCTGTGCTGAAGTAGGGATATCCTGAAAACCTGGCATGTTTGCGGCCCTCGAGGACTGGAGTTGTGCAGGCCTGGCTCTATGTTAACATTGTTAGATATTTGTATGCTATATTGTGATTACTGTATAGCTTTCTACAGTGCTGTGAAATTATTAATGTGTAACGCTGTTTCCCCCACCCCTTGGGAGATGCCGCCATTACATGGTGCATGGTTATGGCATGCCGGAGTCCCCTGGACACTACACCTAGCCTCACTCTTTCTCCAGTACTCTCTGGAAGTGTATATTCTAGCTTTCAGCCTTGCATCGCTGAAAACCTGTCCTGTAGGAGATCTCAGCAGCGCCTCCAAATGTAACGCTGTTTCTCCCCCCCACCCCTTGGCAGATGTCTCCATTACATTGGGTTGGTTGGTGCATACCTGCTGGCTCTCAGTAGATCTGAGTCTCCGTCGATGTTGTTGGGGAGAACAGGACTGGTTTCTGGGGTACATTATAGTTGCTTATCTCTGGGTACACAGCGCCTCCATCTGCCGCAGGCTCCAGATGTATGGAGGCAATCTCCTATGGTAGAAACAGTTACCTCTTCCCCCCAGAAAGATTACACTCTAGGCAGGAGGTAAATTTAACTGTAACCGGTTTATTGTTCTTCTGTACACACAGTAACATGTGGGCCTCTGCCCAATACAGTTCATTGTAGGTCTCCAACATCCGGATGGTCCCTGGACCTACACTATGAGTCAAGGGCCCCTGCAGCAGTCCTTACTCTTCCCTGGCCAACTGGCAGGGCCAGGGGAAAGGTAATCACTCACTCTCCCCCTAAGGGAAGAGGACCAGGGTTTGCCAGCGCACAGCAATCCTGCATGGTGCCTTTCTCTCTCAACGGTAGAGACACTGTCTAAATTTGGTATTGCAACCCCTTAAGTACAGTAGGGGGAAGGTACTAGGTCTTAACCCAGGATTGGGCAGAACACAGACCTAGTCCCACCTCCTCCCCTGTCACTCAATGGAGCTGCCTGTGTGGGGAAACCCCATAATTGTTCCTGACACTGCCTGCTCTTACCAGGGCTTGCATGTCAGGGAGGGTAGACTGGTAGCCAAAACCAGGCATGGCTACATATGCACCAAATAAATAATAAAATCTAATGTCCTCGTCTGTGTCTCCTTATCAGGTGTGTTGGCCGTCATTCAGTATTATGTGCAGGATTTTAAGACCGTGCTTGGGACCGGTGTGCAGAAGTCTTGCTTTTTGTGTCAGTTGTTAGTGCCCTTTGGGTTTTTACAGCAATGGTTCCTTTCAATGTAGATAAAACAAAGCTATAAATAATTGGAAACCTGTTGATTTGTTTCCCTACTTTAATCTTGCATGTTAAAGGTTGCCTTCTGGGATCAGAAGTGGGATGAGCATTGTTTTAGATTGTGATGCAGTTCATTTTAATGTGATTGCGGCATCAGCATTGAGCTAAATACATGAGATGGAAGTGTGGTCGGTTACACACTGTCCTATCAAAAATAAATCTGATTGTAACTAATCTACAGGTTTTATAAATAATTGTACTTGTAAGGTTTGTCATGGTGTTGGGATTTCCTCTCACAGAATGACATGCCTGTTTCATCCTCACTGTTGTTTTTCTCCCTGACCTCCTGCCACTGGACCTAAAGCTTCATATGATCCCACCACTGGGGGACCTTTTGCACTTAGGAAGGTGCAGGGAGGGATGTGCAAACCTGGGGAAATTGGCCATTTTTTTTTATGTTCATAAAATAATAGCAAGTTTGGCAAAACTAATTCATTCGGTTAAGTGATCAAACTATGAAGGTCACATAGACTTGCACATACGGTAAATTAACATGACAATCTGGCAAAAAATGGCAACATTTCACGTAATGCTGAAAGATTTTTGTGAAGTTTAAAAGAAAAAATGGTGAAATATTCCCAATTTCAGAATAATAGTGACATTTCTGTAAAACAGGTCAATGGGAATGTGTAAGGATGCCCTTTCAAAACCAAAATACAGCTCCACCCCCTTATAACGCTATGCTTGGGGTCCAAAGAATCACATCGCACTATAAGCGGATCGCATTAGAAATAATGTACAATTGTATACATTGTACAATAAAATATTTAAGATACCAATAATCGTGTTGTAAAGTATTCATAAATCTGAAAATTGGGAGCCATGCTTGCATCGCGTTATAAGAGGATTCTCGTAACGGATCGCGTTATAGCGGCGTTGAGCTGTACATATTTTTTTAGTATAGTGGAGTGCAACATAGTATAATAGCTGTTAAAGTACAGTATCTCGTAACTCCTAACTAAGAATGTCCACTGTACATTTAAATAAAATGACTGCCTGCAGGTAAATGGTTCCTAAAATCTATATTGATTGGAATTTCAGAAAATAATTTTTGTTGCATGGAAATTAAAGCATAGTTTATTTTTGTATGTCCAAGATACTAAGATGTTCTTTCATTTGTAGTTATTTATGTATATTGCACCTGCATTTTAATTTCTTAGTATATTGATATAGAAAACTATACGAATGCAAGTTGTTCTAATTCAGGAGTGTCAAACACGGTGTCGCCATGACAGACCCTGCGCTCGAGCCAGTGGGGAGAGCCGAGATATGAGTCCCAGTGCCTGTGGGGGCTCGGCTGGCTTGAAGTTGCGCCCACTTGCTGCCCCCTCGCATGCGTGGCCGGCAAGCACCGATGTATGCCGCCCCCACATTTTTCTGGGCCTATCGGGCATAATGGCAAAATCCGCCACTGGGTGTGTGCCAGAAAAGCTCAATAAAAATATGCCTAGGTTAGTGACTATGTATTTAATTTTATCCTGGCGCGGCCCAAGTCTTGTAGTCAAATTTAAGAATTGGCCCCCAAGATAATCCGAGTTTGACAGGCCGGCTCTAAATGATTCCTTTGAGCACCTACAACCTGAAAACAAAGATGATCTGAAAGCCCAATTAAACCTTTATTAAAGTAAGGAATAAACATCTATTTCCAGTGTAATCTGTATTTCAGTGACTCTCAGAGTGAGAGAGGAAAAAGCTATATAAATCTGACTAGCACATTAGTGTGGATCCGATTTAACGTCACTAAAAACCCTCTCCTGATCTGATCTCAAAGGCAAACTGCAGATTTGTAACTGGAAGATTAGAAGTCGGCGATGTACTGTACTATTTTAACCACTATATATTGTCAGTACTCGCATCTCCATAGCGTTATTTACTGAACACTTTGGGGGTTGGCTCATTATCATCTGGTGCAAAGCCCTGAGCAAATGTAGCAAAGGAAACCCATTTTTTTTTCTTCAAACGGATTTTTAGTTCTTTAGTATATTTGTTACTGATTTCTGCAAACGTTTTGCAATAGAGAGATTTCAACACGCACCCTCTTGTGTCTTGGCACGGTTGGTCACAGGATTTTTTTTTTAGACGCAAATACAGATTATGTAGCAGGTGTTATTGCCTTTTTTTTTTATGCACGGCTAATTTGTTTTCAATGGTGTCTGCTCCCGCTGGCCTTTTTGTGTCACTGCAAGGCGCCAGCGAGAGCAGTAACTGGAGAGTAGTGGTCAATGTCATGGACATGTAGGATGACAGAGTACCAGAAAAAATTACCCTGTGTAGCTGGCATGGACATCAGCATTGCAATCCAATTAAACGAGTGCAAATGTTTTCTAAAATCTCCAATATTGACGAAGTCATTGCATCTCCCTTGTTGTTTCAGGTAGTTTAAAAGCTCTCTGCTGCCAATGAAAACATCACCAGAATGAGTCAACAAGGCTACGCTGTGCCCCCTCCATACTCTCAGCCCCAGCCTGGATTGGGAGGTTACCCTCCTGGCTTTGGAACGTCTGTGCTGTCCCCTACCTATGGACACTACGGTGGCACAAGTCCTGGATGTCCTCCACCTCAGTCAGGTGGGTTTATCAAAAAAATTGTTTATTGTACAATATGTTTGAAGGTGGCAGTCCAATTTGTTTGAGAAATTCAAAAAAGCAGACAAATACTTTGAGAGTAATCACTGTCTTGGTTATGTTGGAACAGCAATCTGCACTCAGGGTTTCACATTCATCATGCTCGGTGGTGGGTTGCTGCTCTCCTCCAATGTCCTCCCAGGGCTCTTCTTAGGCCTCTGCACCAGGAGGAACAAACACACAGTGACACACCCAGGGCCGCCGACGGGGGGGACAGGTGGCCCGGTGATTGCGGGAGGGGCTCGGCTGGCGCTGCAAGTTGGGCCCGACCTCGTGACAGGCTCGGCTGACGGTCCTCTCACGGCCGGATCCCAGGTCTCCCTCAGCTGCAGGCCTCTTCCTCACTCTGTCCCACGCAGCGCTTCCGATGTCAGCACGTGCCGGGCCTCCCTCTCATGCCGGAGCACGCCGGAAGCTGAGGCCCAACTTTCTTCCGGTGCGCTGATGTCAGCTTTGGAAGCTTGACGTCGGACACAATTAGGAAGTGGTCTTCAGCTGAAGAGAGCCGGGGGATGGCGGTGAGAGGACCGGCCACCGGGCCTGACCAGAAGTCATGCCCAACTTGCAGCGGGTGGGGGTATTTTTATATGTATTGGGGGAGGGGGGGTGAGTGTATTTAGGGGTGTGGGTTTTTTTGGTATTTATTTTATGGGGGGGATTGAGTGAGTGGGGTAATTGACGGAAGGTGGGGGTGAGTGAGAGGACGTGAGGGAGCGAGGAAAATGGAGTAAGAGTGAGACGCAGGGCAGATAAATACATGCGAGGCTGGAGTGGGGTGAGTGAGGAAGAGGGAGTGAGACGGAGAGGAGAGATATAGATGGGAAGAGGTGGGGGGGGGAAATAGAGAGCTTGTGGGGTGTGAAATGGGGGGGGGGGGGTGCCTCGCAATATCGTCGACACGGGTCCCCCTGTATGGAACTCTAGTCCTGGGCCCCAGGAAATCTGTCTGTGGCCCTGGACACACCCCAGGAATTCCCCCCCCTTCTTGTGTCTATGCTCATCTGTAGTGGCGAATTTTCCTCACTCAATTATTTTATTTTTTTTCTTCTTGCATTGCCTCACCTTGTGTTCTACCATTACAGGACCACTACTATCTTACAGCTACAGGCTTACCAGTTTAGGAGACCTGTTTATCTCCAATGTTAAAAATGGCCCCTGAAAGGAAGTTGCACATGTAACGAGCTGTTGAGGGGAATGTGTTCAAAAGGGAAGATGCCCCCTGATAAAATAATAACGTTTCTCCAGAAGCAGGTCTTTGTTCAGGGTAACACCTCAATCTCGGCATTGAGATCAGGTGAGAGGATCATTGCTTTCTCATAAAGCACACATTTTTGATTCTCAATTCTTAAGCAAGAAAAAGGCAGCAATAATTGTATAATATAATGTTTTACATGATTAATCAAAGGTTAAGTTCCCTAGACAGTGCAAAGAGCTTATTTAACAAACAAATCAACAAAATAAGTGGGTTATATTAAGTAGATTATCACAATATGCCAAGTACATGGGTTACTCTACAGTACAGTATAACAGGCATAACTGCTGCTTACTTTTATATCAGTGTTGGAGTACTTGTTAGTAGTATACTCCATTCTCTGATCATTATCTTCCCCACGACTGACAAGCTGAACATGTTGTTAGTAAGATCTGGTTATAACATGTTGGAAAAGTCATAGATTCAAAATGGTTTGGTGAATAAGTAAATGGCACTGCTTATATAACCATCTTCCCATCTTTCGGGGGCCATTGTATGTTTTGCATGGACTTCGTGGTATATTTCTATTGTGACATGCTTATATTATAATAAACCAGTATTGCTCAACAAGACTGCAAATGTAAATGGCAGTGACATAAAAACCCACATGACCTCAAATGGACAGGATCTATCTAGACAAAACCCTGAATGGTTAAAGCAGCAATACGGGTTTCATTGTTTTTATTATAGGTTTGAAGCCGTGGATCTCCAGAGCTGAACTGTATACTTCAGCTCTGGTGACTCCCTGCTACCCGAGTTACTTACCTCCGTGGGGGGTGCCCGTATCTTTTTTCAATTTAAATGTCCCAGTCAAGTGGGCCAATAGGAAAACGCATCGGATGACATCACGGCTTCCTATTGGCTCGCAGGTCGTTAAATGCCGCTATTATTATAGGCACACAGTTTCTCTATCTGCAGAGATACCAACACCGCAAGAGAGATAAGTATCTCTGAATGCAGGGGATCCCCGGAAATTAACACAGTTCAGTTCCGAAGATGACCTGCATCAATCCTGTAATCAAAACTAAATAGGCATGCCTGTATTGCGGCTTTACTGGGAATTTTGTCTATCTTCTATTTTTTCTTTTCTGGCCTCCATCTTTGATTGCCCGAGTTTAACTCGACGTTCCACAATGTGAATTACGGCTCATTATTGACAGATTGGGTGACCATATTGTTATTTGTATCTATTACTTCATAGTAAGGATTACCAAGAGGTAATCCAAGCGGGCACGTTGTCTTTTATTTTACAGAACTAATGCAGGGGGTCTCTGGAGTTGAACTGCGCCAATTTCAGCTCTGGAGACCCCCTTGTTTCAGAGATACTTCCCTCCTGTAGTAGGCACCGTTAGCCGGTCTGCTAGCAGGGATAATGTAATCGCCGCTTTTCAAAGCTCCTTGCGGGCCAATAGGAAGCTGTGACGTCATCAAGTTTGGCTTCCCATTGGCCCACGTGAGGCAGGAGCTTTAAAAAGCAGAGAAATATGGACACCCCCTTGGAGGTACCACACGGAGGTAAGTATATCGGGAGGCAGGAGGTCCCCGGAGCTGAACTTAATGGGGGTTCTGCTCCTGAGACCCCCTTCTTCAATCCTATGTATTAAAAAAAAATATATACACAAAAAAATCACCCACTTGGATTGCTCCTTTTAAAGCTGCGCTTTGAAGATTTCAGTTAGCAGAACTTTCACTCATTTAAAAATGTTTGTTACTTGCCTGACCAATTTTTATTAGTCATACAATTACTGTATCTCTGTTTTATTTCATTCAGCTGATCATGCTCTACTTTGCTGACCCAATTTATTTCAGTTTTTCACTTCTGGATAGTTGCTTAATGTATAGCTAGTTGTAAAAGTAAAGTGGTCAGTAGCAAGATTACAATCTGTGGCCTTTTATCATTTTATGTAGATGGCACAAGAGAAGTTATATATGTCTATTCCTCTTCTGCTGAGTAAATTATTTGCCACTTTACCTGTGTCCTAATTTAAAGAGTCACAAGCAGAAAAGTAGACTAGACAGAACAGTCAAGGGAAATGCAGGTCACACGGTGCCCAAAATAGGCAGACTAATAATTATGCATTTGGTTATGAATGTACTGATCAATAAGTGAACCATTAATGTGATTATCATACCAAAGTTGTGTTGTATTTACACATTATTCATCTGACAATAACAACTGTACATGTTTCTCTGGGAGATCTGGTTTATGAGATGAGGCTTTCTGTGTATAGCAAGTGCTAACAAGCTTACCCAGATCTATAGTGCACTAAGGTTTTTGATGAGTAAATATAAATATATATGTATATATCAGTACATATCAGTATATATCAGTCATTGATTTGCGCTTTTTGTAGTCTGTTTTCCTTGTATATTTTTGGTGTTGTGTACACCCAATACATTGTGGCAGCACTCATTGGCACCATTGTAATATAGTTATATAATCAGTTTTGCGCACCTTATTGATGTATGTGTATGTATACATATATACCAATATGGTACACAAAACTGTAATAACTATATTACAATGGTGCCAATGAGTGCTGCTACAATGTATTGGGTGTACACAACACCAAAAATATACAAGGAAAACAGACTACAAAAGGCGCAAATCAATGACAACAGGCAAATGAACAGATAACACCTGTGGGATAAATAGCGTTGAATGTCCTTGAGAGTCCCTGGACGAGGTAAGACCTACAGTATAAATGAGAAAGATGCCAATATAGTGAAGTACGTTTTATGTATCAATAAAAGCGCAAGACAAATGGCTACTTACAACTACTAATATTATCTTGGTTATTAAGTAGTGTGTGTGTGTGTGTGTGTGTGTGTGTGTGTGTGTGTTTCATTTCATCTTTGATATTTTCTTCTGTGGGTTTAGCGATGCAGATGGCTTCATTTGATAACATGGCGATACTTATGGGTTTATAAAGCATAAATTGCACAAAGGGCTAAAATGAACATATTCTATGTTTTAGCTGTGTTAAAATCCGCTCTACCAGTTGGATCTCCTGCTTCTCTGAACTCTCCTCCTCCTCTTCAGAATAATTTCCAGAATGGACCAAGTTTCTCTGGAAATCATTTACAAAGGTAAACACATTATATATATTATGTATTTGAATAGAGCGTTTGCTATTATTACAACTAAGGTATCTGTTTATTTTTTTCAGACTGCCAGGACCTCCGACCATTAATAGTGCACCAGCCCCCTCCTACCCACCCTACAGCCATGCTTCACCTTATACAAACAGTGCGCCCCCTCCACCTGTTCAGCAAGTGACCAACCATCTCAACAGCATGCAGATAAGTGGCTATGGTAAATATGTATTGATTTATCCATTATCAACAGCTTCTTTACTAGAGGAACTTGCAATACATTGCATGCCTTTCTTTCTGTTGCTTGGCTAAAAACGGCATAGTTCGTGAAAACAAAATGAAAGCAGCGGACACATCAAGGCATTAAAGTGAATGTGTTGTTCCTTAATGATTCAAGCAACTTCCCTTGCAAGTGGAGAGTTGCTGCTGATCAAGTAGATGGCTCAAACATTAGAATCTGAGAGATGAGGGAAAAAAGAGAAAAACGCAAACTCTCATTGTGTAGTATGAAAAATAATTTTAGTGCTATAAAAAAGGGGTAATGAATGCACGTACAACATAAATATTTAATATAGGCAGTGTGGTATAAAACCGTTGGGAAGTGATCTCCAATGCAGACGGACCCTCACACAGGCGCCCGGTAAGGCAGGCTGGTGATGGTGCACGCAGGTGACCGTATAGTCGCTGTAGCTGTGTGGACATCAACTCTGGTAAGGATAGCTTCTGATCCCAGGAGCTTGACTTGGCCGGGTGAATGTAGATGGAACACACTCTCAATCGGGACACATCCCTGTCTGGAGCACTTCCGAATTACTTCACTTCCCAAGTCCAGCCAGAGCACACAGGCAATAGTAAGCCTTCATACCCCAAACGTTTTAGGGTGTAGGTAAAGGAAAGTACACAGCTATATCCAACGCATTTCATTGCAGACACTACATCAGGGAATAGTATGATTCTGGTGGTGTGTGCTATTTAAACACCCCTGCAAGCAGGGATTGGTTGAAAATACAGGTGCAGTTGATAAACAATTATATGTAAAATTGCTTTATTAATTGCAACTTTCACACAAACGCAATAGATGTAAGCTATAATGAATATCTAATGAGCCACAATTCTGCAGTGATCTGTTCCTCTCCTCAATTGGGGCTCATTAGATATTCATTATGGTTACATCTATGGTTATATTTCATTTTTAAGACATTTGCTGCCAATATTTGTTTCTCTTTTTTTTCTTTTTTTTTAGTACTAACATCTGTTATTTTAGATATAATTGTTTAAAACAAAAAAATGTATGTATATGTGTATATATACATACATATGTATATATGTATATGTAATATTACTTTATTAATTGCAGCTTTATCAATTTCACCTGTATTGGCAGAAGGGTTTAAATAGTACACACAATTCCTTGATGAAGTCGTGTTCGCTACGAAATGCGTTGGATATAGTTGGTGTACTTGCCTTTACCTACACACTAAAAGTTTTGGGGTAAGAAGGCTTACTATTGCCTGTACTCTGGTTCGCTTTGGGCGGTGACGTCATTCTCTAGCGCCCCAGACAGGGTTGTGTCCCGATCGAGAGTGTTATTCTATATACATTCACCCGATCGAGTGGAGCGAGAGGGTGTGTGCTCCTGGGACTGGGATCGGATGTCATCTTTACCGGAGTTGATGTCCACACTGCCACAGCAACTATACGGTCACCTGCGTGCACCATCACCAGCCTGCCTTACCGGGTGCCTGTGAGGGTCTGTCTGCATTGGAGATCACTTCCCAACGGTTTTTATACCACACTGCCTATATTGAATAGTTATGTTGTCCGTGCATTCATTACCCCTTTTTATACCACTAAAATTCGTTTTGATGCTACACAATGAAAGTTTACGCTTTTTCTCTTTTTTTCCATTGTGGTAGTAGAGGTTGACGTACCAGTCCAACTCCGCTTCCTGGAATTCTGCGGAACGTTCTGACAATCTCTTCTCCACAACCCCCACCCCCTCCCACCACAATCCATCTGCGTTGATTGGGTACTAAGAAAGCTGATCCAATGAATTGAAATCAGTCAATAAATTCAATCTGGATGGATTTGAAAGTGTCGCTCTCCTCTGATCGGAGTACAAATTTGTAACAATCCGGCAACAGATTTCAGGTTCAATATGCAATCAGTGTTGGGATTTTTTTAAGAATCCGAACTCTGATTTTCATTTTGAATACGAAATCCATTGCCTGATTGTTACAAATCGGTACTCTGATTAATCAGAGAAAAGCAACACTTCCAAATGTAGTAGTGTCTCTGTGTCGCTGAAAAAGGAGCACACCTAAAAAGGTACCTGGCTGGGAGATATGCAAATAGCTATGCAACGTATATTTAAATGAGTCCCACACTTCCTAAAAGCATTTCTATAACAACTTTATAGAGTTGATAAGCTTAAGGAGCCAGCCTAATGACTGGAATGGTGTCTGACCCAACAGGACTAGAACCCACAGCCACTGCTTTTTTAGGTTGTGTGAGCTAAACCAGCTGATGGGTTGCAGTGCACCACTGTCTATTTTGTTGATTGCAACCTTGAAAGGACTTCAAGCACAAAGTAATAATATGTACTGAGTTACTGAGGACAGATGAGAGGAAATAAGATGCAGGTTTTCTGACACACGTAAAAACAAAGTGAAGCATCGCAAATAAAGCAGATGCAGGAGAAAGTAATGTAAGAACGTGAGCTGGTGACTTGATTTAGTACTTCTAATCTTTTAAAGGATAAAGATCCAAATCTGCAATTTTTTCCCCACCCATCTCTAAATGGCAGTGCTAAGAATAAAATGTTATTGTGGAGTATGGGGCTTCATTGATTGAAGCACACGGACAAACTTGTTTCTCTTTCAAACTAAAGACTGTTTCTTATGCAATTAGAGCAGAAAAAAAGACTAAATTTTTTTTCATTCTTAGTCGGCTCTCTTTATTTCCATTGAGCATTGAACAGTGTTGGCAGGACAGATGGCTGCAACAGGTTCTTTGCTATTAAATGGTGTTGTTGTGTACAACAGGGCTCTTCAATTAATGGAGTGGACCTTGGACTGTCTGCTCCTGCTAATTTATTGCATTTGCTACAACAGAAAGTCAGTAATTACAGGTATTTCACTCTGCAGCTCACTTTTCATCTAAGAGGCAATGTAGATCTATATCATATAGATGTAATTGATGGTCACAATGTTCCGTTAAAATATTTTAAAAAATATAGGCACATGTACGTATTAGTTTGAAACATTTCTAGGATATGTAAATATATATTTTTATTTTAACTCAGGAGCTGTATAGGATAGAGATGCACCATAATGTTGTTCATGAATTGTCAGCAAATAGTCAACACAGACATTTGTCTTCCAACCCTGTCCTGGTGCTGATAGAAAGCGCTGCTGTGCATACACCATAACTACATGTCAGAATAGGTGTATATTGCATGTGTTTATGCTCAGTGCATATGTGTAGCCTGTCCCTTACACAACACTTTTTTATATATTTTTTGTAGGTCCTAATTTTTCCAACAATTCTCAAATGCCACCTGGCCCATCCATGCCAGCATCTTTCCCTGGTCAAACTCCTCCCCTGGCTCCAGGCCCCCATCTTCCTCCAACACCATCCAACAGTCTCAATGGCTTATCTTCTGAGCCACTCTTTCCGGCAATGAACATGCAAGATGGAATCATGGGACACCATAATTTGCAACCCCAAATTCATGGACAGCCTCCAAATCTTGGATATCCCCCACAAAATCGTAAGAAAGTTATTATTTTTTTTGCGTGGATTAGAATAACTATTTAATTAGGAAAAACTAGACAGCATTATGTTTAAAGGGGCCATGGGCAGAGAAATAGCACAACAAAAATGAAGGTTGTATTGTACATGTGTCCACTTTTTTCAATATGATGCGCTTAGATGAATGTTAACCTTTTGGGGGAATTGCACCTTGAATGTAGCATTGTATTATATATATATATATATATATATATATATATATATATATATATATATATATATATATATATATATATATATATATATATATATATATATATATATATATATATATATATATATATATATATATATATATATATATTTATTTATTTATTTATTTATTTTTAAAACTGCTGTATTTATTTGGCAACTTGTATTACAGCAAACAACTATGGTGCACAGTTGCCTGGATCTCCGATGTCTTACCCTGGGAGCTTTCCTGGAAGTCAGCCACAAATGTCTGGCCCACCTCAAAAGAAACTTGACCCAGACTCCATTCCTAGCCCTGTAAGTTATAGTTGTTGCAATATGGAAATATTTATGCGTATGAAAAAATAACATGCAATATAATGTGATGGTGTTGGGTCACCTACTGTACATCGTTCTACGTATTCATGAACACTTTTTTTTTTTTTTTTAACATTTTGAAAATACTGTAAGTGGGTTTTTATGTTGAATTGCTGTTCTCAAATGTCAACCATCTTAGATGTGTAATGTTTGCCCAAGATGACCCTGGTAACCTACATTATCTGTGATGTATTCAAATAATTGAATAATTCCTCTTCCAAAACCCATTTCGGGGGTATATTCTTTTCTTGAACAGTCTAGTTAAAAAAAATTGAATTTTGCTTCGACTTGTTAACTACACCCGAACTTTTTGGACGAATTTTCAAACTTTTGAAAAAGGCACATAAGCAAATTTTATCTTGACTTTATTGTGCTATCACACACTGCACAAACCATAATTTCCTGTTCCCCACATGGCAGGAGGTACTGAATGGTGTAGCTCCTCCCCTCTGCATAGAAGGGCAGGAAACTCTTCTGCAAGTACTGGTATTTAAGACCCTTCCTCTACCTGCAGAACTGTCTTTTTCCTGTCTTACAGCATAGCAGTAGGTTTTGTTATTTTGTAATCAGGACTCACCAGGACTGCAATGGTTTTAGTCTAAGGCTGCGGACATGGTGCCGCAGCCCGTGTTGAGACACGCGGAGGCTGAGGGAAAGCGGGTGCTTTCCCTGGCGATAGTTCTCGGGCCGTGGGAGGCGTTCCTGGGGGCGTTCCTTACGTCACAGAGCTGGTTCGCCCTCATTGGGCGAACCGCTCACGTGATCGCCCTGTCGCGCGCGAAATCAGTTTTAACTGATTTCGCGCACATCGCGCGCCCCTTGCTTCCTCCGCGTGCACACGCCGCTTGTACTTGAGCACTGCCTTAAGGCAGTCTGTTCGCTACGTGTCCGCACGGTCTGAGGTAACATGGACGCAGCCTAATCCAGGGGGTCTTCAAGCCTCTCTCCCCCCAGAGGCTCTGGCACCTCTTCCCTATTGACAGCTGGCCAGAGGACATCGTAACCAGGGCTTGTCCACAGAGGTGTCTGAGAACACAAGTAGTAGTGGTGCATGTCAAGGTAGGATGCGCAAACCCTGCTTGGTGCTTCACGCCGGCACATGATGTCG
The DNA here is from genome assembly GCF_040206685.1 of Ascaphus truei. NCBI lineage: Eukaryota > Metazoa > Chordata > Amphibia > Anura > Ascaphidae > Ascaphus > Ascaphus truei. The sequence goes on from NC_134483.1 coordinate 445,015,733, forward strand.
GGAGCTAATAAACCTCTTGAATAAAGGCGATGAAGGGGGTATTGGAGTTAAAAGACACAGAAGACGATAATCTGTGTAAAGATAAATTATTCGGCTTCTCACAGAAGAGGCAGAGATATTTTCCCCGGCATACCATGATATAGGAGATGATAATGGCTTAATGAGTCCAACCGGATAAAAAATTGAGAACTACAAAAAGATTTACAAAAATGTATCCATTTTTGGATAGCGTGGTAAAGATTTTGGAAAACCCTCCTAAAGTTGATGCTGCGATTCCGAGGATCGTGAAGAGGACCACATTGCCGGTGAATGATGCAGTACCATTTAATGATGTTATGCACAGCAGGATGGAGTGTGATTTTAAAGAAAGAAAGCAGGTTTGGCCTGTAAACCAGCAGTTGCTACAGCATCACTTTCCAGGGCTATGCACATCTGTGTAGCCAACACTAGTAAAAAGGGGTTAAGCATGCATCAATTCTGAGTGCACGTATGGGGATCAAGTTGGCAACAAAATATATCGGCGAACCATAATTGGATGCAGATGTCTTTCTGCAAGAGGCATCACACTATCAGAGACTGCAAGAAGAGTAGTGGCTGAGTCACTTGGTGACAGATGCAACCTGCAAAAAAACAACCTGTGCTCCTTGTCTTTTGAGGGCAAATATTTATTTGGCTGAAAACTTAATGCAATTATTTTCAAAGTGTGTGGGGGAAGAAGTGCGTTTCTGCCACAAGAGAGAAGACTATAAAGAACAACACTTACATCAATATGCCGTCTTGTTAAAATAAATGCCCAATCCCCCATGTCCCTCAGACTCTCTGATGGTAAAACAGCTGTGTCCTGAAATTTTCAACGACAAACGGCTACAAAAGCAAGCAAAGCGTTGTGAGCACAAGTAAGATGTGGAAGCTGATACCAGTCAGTGTGTGCCCTGTAATACTGATGTCTCTGGAGCTAATAAAGCAAAGAGAAAGGAAAAGTATTTCTCAAGTCACAAAGGAAGTGACTGGACCACTTGAACCTGCGATGTCAGGACAACATGCGACAGAAAGGCGCCGAGATGTGCTGCAGACCGGAATGACGGGTGAAATCGTCACGGGAATGGTGGCAAAGAAAAAGGAGGATCAAAGGGAAGCTGAATCCTTCATCCAGGATAAAGAGGCCTTAATTTCTGCACTCCAAACTTCCCACCATGATTGTGATGTCCTGCAGGAAAGATTGGATAAACGGTGAGAGATTAACGCCAGGTTTCAGGAGGCTAACGCTGCTTAACAGAAGAATATACTCCCAGCTTTACATGAGTATTACGCTTTGAAGAAAACAGAGCGTCTCTTACGGAGTGAGTTGGAGGAGGTGATGACCAGTCTGGAAAGGGCAAACATTGCGGCGGCTGCCATGGATGGAAGCAGAACAAGTCGGACGGAATAATTGCTAACTTGAAACAGAAATATGAGGAGGTTCTGCAAGAGATTCACAATTGCCATAGAGAGTTGGAAGTCTCTCAGAAAGAGGTTCATGCTCGCAGCACAGAGCTGGAACACTCTCGCCAAGAGGGCCATGGTCTAAACACAGAGCTGTGTACAATGAAGGAAGCCTATGAGAACGCCCTGAGTGATTTAGAGACTGTAAAGAGAGAGAATGTATGTCTGAAAGAAGAAAATTCAGATTTGTCTGACCAGGCTAGGGAAGGAAAGGAGAAGCTTCACCAAGCAGAAAAAATGAAGGAACAATTGTCCCAGGAAAATTTAAAAGTACAGGCAACACTGCAGAGCCAACTGCAAGAGCTGCGTGGGCATCTACAGGAGGCCAAGGAGAAGTAGTGGGCCCTGCAGGAAGAAAGTACCCTGACTGCTAACAAAGTAAAAGCTCAGCAGGAACATCTGAATACCCAGTGTCCCCGCAGAGCAGCATGAGCAGCTGAAAGTCACATTGAACATCGCTGGAGGCGGAGCTTAGAAGCCAGGTGACTGTATGAGAGGGAGGACGAGAAGGTCCAGAAACTAGAGCAAGAGATGGAGAAGCAGAGAAGCTGTTCCATCCCCAAAAGTCAGTCACTCAGGAAAAATTGGCGTGGCAGACAGAAGCAGCAGCAATCCTAGCAACAAATTGCAGAGTTCCAAAATATGATGCAAGCACTGGGAAGAGTTGAAGGCCCTGAGAGGGGACTTGCAGGATCAAATTGAAGAGCTGCAGACGCAGATTGCTGAGCGCAAGATGCAGCTCGCCGAGAGGGAGGAGGTGTCTGTCCGTCAGGTGGCCTGCCTGACATTGCGCTATGAAACAGAGATGGCCGATACCCGCAGGCTGCTGGATCACACGGCCAATGAGTGGGTTCAGCTGGAGCTGGACAAGGTCTGGGAGGAGCACCAGCAGCTGCAAGTCAAGAATAGAGAAAAGAAAATAGAGTTAAACCTTGCTCTGAATCAGCTGACAGATGTGGAATCGCGACTCAACTCCAAAGAATCTGAACTAGCGGCTGCACTGAGCGGGAAAAGAAATATAGAAGGACAGCTTTGGGACCTGAGATCTGAGTGTCCTGGCCGCAAGATGGCAGAGAAACAGAGGCGTGACCTGGGCGACGAGCTCGAGGCTCTGAAGACTGAGCGGGATGCTATGTTGGACTCTACTGCTGCCCAGCAGGAGGTTCCTCAGATGAAGTTGGAGAAAAAGGTTACAAACCTTAGACAGACACTTGGGTCACAGAAGCAGTACATAGAAAAGATAGCAGTAGAGCTGAGACAAAGGGAAGCTATGCAGAACAGTAATGCACAAGTGTCTCCACTACAACAAAAGGTATTGGCCCAGCCCAAGTGTCTGTATCCTACAGAAACTAATGCCCGTGAAGACAAGGGTACAGTGAGAGCTGGGTACACCGCTCAACTGCAAAATTAGATTACAAACTTTGAATCGCCTGAGCAAGTGATGCGCTCCAGTAAGCGTGACTGCAGTGCCCATGGGACCCAAAGTGGATTCCTTGCAGTGAGTGCGGCCGCTGTGAAGAGACATTTCAGGAAGAGGAGCCTAGAAGGCCCAAAGATTGGAAAGCAGAGGCGACAAAGGGCAATGCTGCGCTTGAATAGTTCCAGATCTCCCCACTCTGGACCACAATGTGGAGCCAAGGAGAATCCAGCCCAAGCTGAAATAATGAAGCTAAATGATATGGAACCAAACATAGAACTTTTGGTGAATGACTGGTCTTTAGTCTCAAACGCTGAAGGAACGCTGATGGAGGAAGGTCCAAAAGCCAAACCTGCATAAGACAGAGGTAGCAAAGTACCAGTCTGCAGGCCCAGAAGGCCTGGTAATTGTCCCGAAGGGAAAGTTTTAAACTATAAGACTAGGAAAAAATGGAAAGAGAGGACCTCCTTTGTGGGTGCACGGTAATTGTGCACTGGTCAATCACCCCAGTAGGAATGAGCTGGGGGGGGGGGTATATGTGATGGAGTCACTGTCCTAATTGACTAGAGAGCTAGTAGCTATGGAACTTTCCAGCTCTCAGAGAGTTAATCCCCTAGAATAGACAGCAGCAGCTGCCTAATCAGGCTGGACTCCTGAGTGAATGAGGAAGTGTTTTAAGAGACACAGGATGCTGCTTGACTGTGAGCCAGAGAGAGACTTTTTTCTCCAGAGAAGGGGGGAGATAGAAAATGCTCCCCAGCAAGGAAGGCTGGCACAGTTCCTTAGACCTGCTGGATGGTGGTCACAGTGTCTGCTGGGACTGCCTGGGTTGGCAAACCGAGGAAGAAGGAAGGATGAGAGACCGTGCTGAAGCGGGGATGCCCTGTCATTGGACTTGGAGGAGAGATTCTCTGAGCTCTCGTGGGGCTGAGCTCCCCTAGGAAGGAAGGCCGCACTGAAACGGGGACATCTGTTCAAAACCTGGACTAACAGATAAGCAAAACCCTTTATTGCTGTGTGCGGAGACTGTGTACATTGTTGCATGTGCCAGGGCATGTTTTTTGGGGGGGAACCAGCATAGCTGGCCATCCAGTTAGTAAGGGTTAAAGCAACAGTGTAGTTAGTTTTCCCTAAAGGGAATAAGTGTTATTTTTATCAATTTGTTTTGACTTAAAGTGACGGTGTTTAAAAATGTGTAGTGTCACTACTGGAGAAATAAACCGCTGAAGGTTGTGGGCTGAGTGCCCCTTGTGTGTATACACGTGTTTGTCCCCCTTTTATACAAAACAAACCTTAGAAGACTGCCAGGAAGAGCCTGGGAAAGCGGCAGCGCTACATAAAGGGAGTTGTTTTATATATCTATATCGAGAGAGATTTTTTTTTTTTTTTAAATGTGTGATTGCGTTTAACAAAATAGCATGCGACTTAGAACGTAAGATAAATATGTATGATCATCACTATGGTTGATAAGTAAGCTCCCACCTCCTCCAGCCATAGAGCAGTTGCTGTAATGCAGTTATGATGTAATATCCAAGAACATTTCAACTGGAAGCTCTTGGTTTTGGGAGTTGCCTAGTAATTACTAATCTTTGAGAAGTGCAGTGCGGAGGATTGACGCTCCATTATTACTCCTTGTGATTAAGCTAGAATGGCAAAAATATCACCCGAGGTACCCTGAATAGAAATACACACGAACATATTTATGTATGTATAGAGACAAAGAGACAGCCCAGTAACTCCCACAGGATCCTTTCTCAAGACACCCACACAGTGCAATATACAAAGATACAACATTGGCAAACACAGAATATAAAGATATTCATGAAGCTGTGTAGCAATCGGCGCTAAATATCATATACCTTGGCCAAAAATCCTAAAAGTTGAATACTGTAAAATGTAAATATCAACTAATAATATTAGTAGCTAATAAAATCACTTTTTATATTTTGAATACAACGCACTCGCGCACACGCACACACACGCACAAAATAGGCCCATCAATAATAGTGTCTCCAATATCATAAACATGCAAAAGTGTGCACAAAAAAAGATATAATTCTCTCTCAAACTTGCACACAGTCCCTGCAAGCCCAGAACCCACTACTATAGATAGATAGATAGATAGATAGATAGATGTTTAAGTGCTGCTAGGTACTTGCCCAATACAGGGGTGCGCAAACTGTAGGGGGGGGCGGGGGCACAGTGCTTACAGAAGCCTTGTGCTCTTCCCCAAGGCATTTAAATTAAATGCTGGTTAATCGCGTGAGGCCTCTGTAACTTCCCTTATCTTGTCTCCGGCGACGTGACCCCGCTGCATCATTTGACGCCGGAGACAAGGTAAGGAGGGGGAGGATAGCAGGCAGGGGGGCGCAGACTGAAAAGTTTGCGCACCCCTGGCCTAATGTATCTAAAAAAGCCCCAATGCTACATCAAACGTGGCAAATTAAGTTAAATACTACATCTGTTGTTCTTCTCATAAGTAAGTGCCATAAGTCGGTCCTTTGACCAAAGCATTAAAAGCCTGCAACCACATCAAGGTTAACCCTTTAGTGCAGGTCCTACACTACCTGCACATTTTCCCTTTTACTGGAGGAAGAAGTCCATTGGGATTTTTCTTTTTTGTTCTTTATCAAACTTGCAATATATATTCCAGCTGATAGTACATAGAAAAGTCCAATATTTTAGAAGATGAGTCCAAATGGCAGATCAAAATGGAGATATGTCTGCGGCTTATTGGATAAACCAAATCCCCATGGTAATCTACAAGAAAGCACACGCTTGCTTCATAGTGTAATGCAATTTACTAAAAAAAAAAAAAAGTAGACAATCTGCAATGTTACCAGCCGGTGATTCCTGGAGTATGAAAGGGTGAGTCACTGAAATTGATCATCTAAAGTCCCATTACTGCATCATATACAGCATACATCTTGCACACTGCCTGGTTCTCTGCCTCTCCGATCCCAAGGGTTGTCTTTACCAGAACATGGCTCACGTTTTTTTTTAACTGTGACGTCATTGAGGGGTGGATCCTAGCTGCAGAGAACCAGGCAGTGTGCATGCTATTTATGGCGCACTTCCTCTGATTATAACGCATACCACCCACGTTGTCTGTACCGGCAGTGCATTTTGGTGTCTCCTTTTTAAAGGCACTGTCACTCACCAGGATGAGGAACAAAGACATGCGTCTGGGACTTGCTTGTCAGGCTTCGCTAAAAAAATGCTAAAACAATCACAATTGTTGCTGTTTTTACTAATCCTCCCAATCGGCAATTTTCCACTTTGGGCTGAGAGGGACAATTGGTATTGCACTTTAGTAAATACACCCCATAATTTGGAACATAGAACTCACAGGTCAAAGAATGATTAGGTAGTACTGTATGTATGTACATTATATAGATCGTGCACTCTAATACAGTCACTAATAACTAAAACATGACGGGCCCCCTCCGTTTTCTACATGAGTAGGACTCCTGAGGCAAATACAGAACTGTCGCTACTCCTGTCCACTGCTAATGAGTGCCAGAATGCAACTCCAGTGTGTCAACTCTAGCCCTGGATTACACCCACAAGTAGAAGGGCTGCAAAACAGAGCCAGCAAGGCTATTCTACAGTAAGTAAGGAGGGTTAAGCAACGTGTTTGATCAGGGAGTAATAACTGGTACTAGGGATATGGTAGAATATGTATGTCCTGGTCGTATCGGCCCTCCTCACAGCGTCCTCTACTGAGGCGCATGCCAAAAACAGCATACAATACATAGAAACAAAGTCAGCACTCAGATTTGAAAAAAGTCTTATAAATGTATTGCACCAGCAGTGAAATCAAAGTTTCGGACCCCAACCGGGCCTTTATCAGGATGTTATTACATACAAAGCACACTATATAGCCTCCTCCAGGAGGATAGATACACACATCAAAACTGAAACACAAAGAAAAACAGCGCAAAAAAACCTCATAGTGTAGTAAGTTTAAAAATTATATTTATAATAAAGGTGAATATTGCACGTACATCAAGAATAAAAATATATAGCAGGACATGTTACCACTCGACGGACTGCAACGCTGGAACACGCCGTGGTCGCTTGGACTTCTCTCCTCCAGTAGCAGGGGCCAGGAGTATGCTCTCTTTACTCCGGTCTGGGGTGTCTCACTTCGTGGTGAAGGTGCAGCTGCCGCTGTTGCAGAGAGGATGATTCCTCTTGCCGGTTCCGGGTTGCAACGAAGTGAGGCACCCCAAACCGTAGTAAAGAGAGCATACTCCTGGCCCCTGCTACTGGAGGAGAGAAGTCCAAGCTACTACGGCGTGTTCCAGCGTTGCAGTGGTCGAGTGGTAACATGTCCCTAACATGTCCTGCTATATATTTTTATTCTTGATGTACGTGCAATATTCACCTTTACTATAAATATAATTTTTAAACTTACTACACTGAGGTTTTTTTGCGCTGTTTCTTTTTGTTTCTGTATTAGCCTTGGTATGCTGATCCATTCCATGATAACAGCAGCATATACCTCATCCTAAAAAGGTTGTTTATTCATTTTTTAAAAGGGTCACATTTGTACTAGTTCACAAGCACTTATTAACAATTTATGAGCGCAGATCACTATTTCTCACACATCAAAACTAAAAGAACGAAAGATGTACAAAAGTTACAGTCATATAATTGAAGTATTGTTGCCCACAGTTTACAGGAGGTGAAAAATCTTAGTAGCCAGTAATGCATCTGGGAATAAAGTGCCCGTATATAAATAAACATGTCCTAAGATGCTTGTAGACAGCAGAGAGAGAAATATATATACAAAGGGCAAAAACCAGAATCCCATTATGGCAATATACAGAATAGGGGTACACTTGTAAGGTGTTTTATCCAGCATGTCAGTGAAAACAGGCAGCTAAAGTATACACCATCTTAGTCTATATACAGTATAGACAAGGAACAAATCGGGCACTCCTAGTACTGTGTGTGTATATATTTAGTGACATATTGCAATGCTTTGTTCTATTTATAGGACGTTCCCACTTTGCAACATATCCTCATTTGTAAAAATTGAAGATGGAAAGCGTAGCTGCGAAAAGATGCGTAACAAACGATAGGATATACAACATAGTGCAGATAAAAATGTGAAGCCATAGTGATCAGGGCTAAGTTACTAAGCCTATTTTAGACAATATGGGTCCTTTTCTTAATTGGTTCAGAAGAAAATATTTTGCAATCAATACACGAACCAAATGATTTCACAATGAGGTATGTAAGCAGAATGAATAAGGGTGTGTAAATGCAGGTTGTATGTAAGACTGCCCCATTGCCTAGCTGCAGTAGACACAATGTTAGGACACTGGACTTGATTAAAATGAGCCACGGTTTCTGGTATTCATAGCTTTGATTTACTTTTCCTGTGCTGATGGGTGCTCAGTAATGTCAGTCTTGACTGGTATGATCAAGTAATCGTAACCTTCTTGTTCAACAGATACAAGTCATTGACAATGATAAAATCAGCAGAGCGGGCCAGGTCTACACGACAAATGTCAGAGGACAAGTCCCTCCTCTCATAACCACGGAGTGTGTGATTCAAGATCAAGGTAATGAATTACCCGAACAGAAAGGTAAAATACTGCTGTAACTCTATAATGCACCTCTCATGCTGTGTGTAGTGTGAGCATAGCATTATAGCTTGTAAGGGGCTTGCAACACAGTACTGCGTCCTGTCTTGCAAGCTCATTCTGGGGATTGCTTGGAAGAGATGAAGCTGAAAGTCATTGTGCAGATTGCTCATAATTACATGTTTTTGAATTTTCCAGGGAATGCCAGCCCACGTTTCATTAGATGTACAACATATTGCTTTCCGACCTCTGCTGATATGGCTAAGCAGTCTCAGATCCCACTCGCTGCTGTCATCAAGCCTTTGGCTGTGGTTCCCCCAAGTGAGGTAAGAGGCTGAGCAGCCAGCCCAGCACAAATGATTGATTAAAGCTTATGACTTCACCATCCAATGGGACATTTCATCTCCTTTGTAGCGTGAGAAGTTGTTGCTTCTCTTCAGTATATACACTATACACAATGTTAACTTAATTTTACACTATTTCAACATCTATCATAATTGCATCTTTTTTTTTTTTTTTTTTACTCATAGAAGTGTGAGAAAATATACAGCTAAACAAAAAATCTTCAGATACATCTTCTCAAGTCAGTGGAGCAATTGGCTCAACCTCTGATTAATGAAAGCATTTTAACATGATAAATGATGGTTATTACAGTATTTGCTAAAACATGGTTGCGTTTTAAGATCTTCCACGCATTAGTGACCCAACTTTCATGTTTTGGTAGTGTGTGCCCAGCACGGGGCTATGTGAACATGATTTAATTTTACGAATACATGCATCCATGATTACATTATATATCTATATATATCTATGTGATGTGCGCACTACGGGCTCTGTGATGTTGTCCGGGCTGACATAGTTTCAATGCGGCTGTATCCACGTTCAGAGATGGAACCTCCCCTGGATGATGTAGCGTATGTTTGCTGCTGCTATTGATGCATTCGCGGGACTGTTTGGATACTGCGGACCTGATATTGTTTGGGCTGGCATGGATTAAGTGGGGCTATGTTTACATTTTATAAACGGACCCTCCCCTGGATGACATAATGGGAGGCGTCTACCTTGCTGCAGCTGCACGCCTTACTATGATGACACGCTGTAGCCTTCAGTAGCTCATTACTTATTCACTGCTACTACCGGTGTACTCGCAAGACTTCAAGTACAGTGCTATCAGTGGGCGGTTGTGATTGGAGCAATGCTCGTTGACAAACCAATAGGAACTTTGGTTACATCTCATGCTGGATAGACCATCTCACTAGTATGTAGCGTCACTTTGCTCCTTATGATTCAGCTGTTCATGTTCTCTGTTCACAATCTTATTGGTCAACGCTAATTGATTTTGTGTATTTAAACCCTAACTGGACGTTACTTTATTAAGCCCCTTGAAGAAGCAAAGGGTGCGAAACGCCGCGTCGGGCTTGTCTTTGTTTGTACTCCCCTTGGATCCCTTTCATCGGCTGTGAACTCTTTCTGCAACAATGACACAAAATGTCTTCTTGCCTTTCTTACAATCCTAGGACTCCTTACAAGGACATTACACTCATGATTTTCTGCAAGTATATATAATGATTCATTTATTTCATTAGTGGTGACCTTTTGTTATTTACTTGCTTTTTTTTTAGTGACCTAGGTGGTACTGTTTTTGGCAACTACTACTAGCAGCAGTTAATAGTTCACAGCACACAGCTGTTGTAATAATATTATTTTGACCGGCCGGTCTTTATATATCTCAGGAGGTTATTTGTCTCTTTTTTTTTTCACCTGAGTAGTAAGATCCTGTTTTTTCTATATCTACTAAGGATCTTAGTATCACCCTGATATTTATACATTTCCACAGTTGTTGAGACCCTCTGGGGATTGTTTTATATTTATATCTGTTTAGTGTTTTCCATGTCCATTAATAAACATTTTTTCATTATTATTGTTGCTTGAGTGCTTTTAGTGGGACACTTTTATTTTTTATTTTTTTTTATTTTCATAGATATATATATATCTATCTATGAAAAAAAAAAAAAAAAAAAAAGGTGTCCCACTAAAAGCACTCAAGCAACAATAATAATGAATATATATATATATATATATATATATATATATATATATATATATATATATACACACACACTGTATATGCTTTTGTTAAAAATACAAGGGGACTTGTATTGTGTTAGAGAGAACTAAATGTGACTATTGCACGATTCTACTATGTGCTGGATAATTATTTTTAAAATGGAAAGCACTCTTACTGTGCGTACCGTACTTAAAGTAGTAGAATTTAGAAGAACAATGAAAGCAGCAATACCATCTGGGATATATATTTTTATTTTTACATATATGGAAGTGGAAGTCCCCAGAGCTGAACCATGGTATTTTCAGCTAAGGAGATCCCCTGGTTCCTTATGCATTTACCATGGTAATTGCTGGTGAAGGGCTCCCTCTTGGTGAAACATGGCTGAAAACTTAATGTATAGAGCAATTTCTGCCCTTCTCTTCCATCTTCTTGATTTGTTTTAGATGTGTGGGATTCCAAGAAAAATTGACAAATTTGTATACTTATTTTCTTTTTCAAGTTCAAAAAAACACCCACCTTTCCTCACAGAGATCAACATTATGCATATTAAAAGAAAAAGTGCATCTGACGCATGACTACATTTTTGTGTCCTTTTTGCAACAAAATGTTTGACGCTGCTCACTCCCAGAAGACGTGATTCCCGACAGGACTTAATGCAGCAGCAATTTAATGTTTACTTATAGCAAGACATTTTGGGTGTCTCTTTGTCCATGTAACTAAAAGTGGCCTTCGTCCGCAAGACTGGTGTAGCTTAGCTGGTTGAGTGCAAGAGCTTTAGGATTGATGATCTGGCACATGTTAAACTTAAGAGTTGGCTTACCAGAAAGGGACAGACAAGAACTGCCACTAACCAATCAAGTAAAAGTAAACCTGTATACACCACCATTGTTGTGTATATTTAGTTTTGCTTATTTATAGGGTTCTGATACATCTAAGCATGAAGAGAAATAAACAGTAGTTCAGTGCTCTGCACCTTTATGTACAGTCAGTTGTGAGTATGTTCTCCATGTATCCATGCTTGGCTGCAATGGATGTTATCATGCAGCAGCTCAAAAGTTCCTAACAGCTAAACCAGGGGTCTCCAAACTACAGCCCCGGGGGCCACATCAGGCCCCCCACAAGATTTTATCCGGTCCACAGCAACTTGAAATATATATATTTTTGCTCATTATATATCATAATTATATATCATAATTTCCCAGTGTAAGCACGGCATCCTTTCTTTGTAATTGTCACATTTCTCTTTTGTTCTGAATCATATCATGCTGATTACCCCCAAAAAGATCCATATAAAACTTCTTCTTTCCTTTATAAAATATATAACAATTATAAAAAAAAGATTTTTTTTTTCTTTGACCCGCGAAAAGGTGTAGAATATACGATGTGTCCCTCGTACTGAAAAGATTGGAGACCACTGAGCTAAACTATTGCAGGAACTTTTGTTGCCTCTCAACGCTGATAACGGTGCTGCTAAAGTGATTTACAGGAACATCGGGCTTTTATTAAGGAGTCTAAGCATTGCAGACACAGAAGTGCCAGCTCATCTCTCTCATAACATTTGCCATTACGGCATGGCTTCAGAAAAGAGCCCTTCTTTCTCTGTAAGGTTCCTTCGGTGCTATTTCTGTTGCTTTAAGATGTCCAGTAAGGCACACGTTTTTGTTCCTGGAAACCTGAACTGGACGTGTTTGTTTATGTGAATTTTTAAGAATAGCTGTGTGGCTTGACGTGATTCATTTTCTTATGCCTCTGTTATAGCAACAGGACATAAACGTTAAGAGCTTTCAGATTCACCAGACAAGCTCAGTGAAAGTGTGAGATAACTGCTTTAGCTTTCGTATACACTTCTTCTTAATCATTTTAACGCCTCGCTTTTCAGTGAGCTGCTGTCCTCTCTGGCATTTATGGGGTTAAGCACTCTAGTTTTAAACACTTTCTTGTTGCAACAGTTTGTACCAAAATGCTCCAGAAAGCCGATGCATGCAGTTCCCATCCACCAGGTTTTTGTCTTTTGTTTTGTTTAACACTTGTATTCAGTGTTTGTTATTATGTTAGCTCTTTAAATTAGAAAATGTTAAAATAACAAAATAGAAGAGGGGTAACCTATTAGGCAATCCAGTTACTTTGACCTGTTGCTGTACAATATTTTATATTATGTCAATGTCTGTGCTCGTGGTTAATGCTCAGTCTGAAGACAACAAGACTGCAGCTAGGTCATCAAATTGGCCTTAAGCTTGGGGGCTCTCAGCTGCCAAACTCTGTCCATGTGTGAAATCTTGGTGTTATCCTTGACTGTGACTTGACTCTTTAACAGTTGTCATCAAATCTTCATTCTTCCACCTAAAGAACATAGCCAGGATTAAGCACTTGGAGCACCTTATGCACAGTGCACTCTACCTGGAGCTTCCGGAAAAAGAGCTGCGCCGCCTGTAGATGGTGCAGAATTCTGTGGCCAGGTTGTTAACTAACCAGTCCTGTTCTTGCCACATGACAGCTGTTCTCCGTTCTCTTCCCTGGCTGCCTGTGAAATGGCAAATTTATTTCAAAATTTGCTTGTCTACATTCAAAGCACTGCATGACCAGGGTCCCAGCTGTCTGAAAGAGCTTTTAGTTCTCCACACTCACATTTGCTCACTTCAATCTACAGATGAAGGACTCCTAACAGTTTCCAGAAACTCCTTAACTTCCTTTGGGTCCCGAGCTTTTAGCCACACTGCTCCCCCTCTGGAACCGTCTGCAGCGTATGTATAGTTCGATAGGCCCTTTCTCTGGAGCCACAATCTGCCAGGCATTGAATGAATATAGTACCGTTCCATCCTGTATTGTATCTTTCCTTGTGTTTGGTCTCGTTTATAACGGATATGGGAGGGTGAGGGGAGAGGGATTGGGAAGGCCCTACTTGGCTGCTTACATAAGTGATAGAAACTACAAGTGGTGCTATTAGGGATGGATAGTGGCGATAAGAGAAACAGTGTAAGGATCCCTTTAGATGCACTCACTTATGCTGAAAATCAAAATAATACAATTTTATTGATAGAAAACATAAACTGATTAAAACCTTGAAAGTAGCGCTAATCTTTGACAGCCAAAGGATATAGTATCAGTGATCAAGTGATAGTAGCATGGTTATACCTCCTAAATGGTCCTATACCATATATTGTACTAAGTGGTAAGGTTGCTCTTACACTACACCATAAGTGGGTGTTTTATGAGTAAGTTACTGACAATAGGTAACGTCGGAGTTCCCAGAAATGACTGGACAGTTAAGTAATATTTGACCGACCTAGGTATGTAGTAGACCTGATTACCAGATAATCTGAGCAGGTCGATTAGAGATACCAATGAACTCTAACTGTGCAGACAGTATAGTCACCTGCTGCAATAAATAGACCAAAACTATTCACACATTTTGGTCAGCTACCCCAATGAAGGGTTAATTACCACAGATATCATGCAGACAGCATGTAATCGTCTGCTGAAATAGATTTACCAAAGCAATTCACACACGTCAGGCTGTTACTTTGGCTCTAATAATATGGTGAAGGGTTAATTGTCATGGAGCTCTGTGACAAAAAGAGGAGTATACTGCTGTTTGCAGTGTTATATACTAACGTGTATAGGGCTGCTGTGTATTACCTTGTGAGCCCCATGGTGGAGGAGAGGCTGGATATATTACCCACAGATTGTCTGCTAGGTTGTAAACCACTACAGCTGGAGGTACACTGCTAAAAATCCCCTCTCTTGCTAGTGAGATCCACGTATGGGCCACATCATAGTTAGCTATTAGCTTGCTAGTACTCAGCTAAGATAGACCAAACACCTTCATGTCGGTCGCGCTACTGACGTCATACCCGACGCGCGTTTCGTCCTGCTGGGAACTTCTTTGGTGGAGAGCAAAGAAAACAGCAGAGATGTACTGTAGATAACACCTTATCTACAGTACATCTCTTCTGTGTTTTTTTTTGCTCTCCCTTACACTGTTTTAGCCATAGATTCCTTTGCAAATCAGTATTGCTGATCTGAGGAAGAGCGGAGAACACTCGAAAGCTTGTGTGTGTGTGTGTGTGTGTGTGTGTGTGTCTCTCTCTCTCAATACAGACTTACCTTGGGCCAGGCCAGGCGCTGCACATTTCCCCCGACCTGCTGGTCGGGGTCAGGCCCCGACTCTCAGCTGCCTATAAGCCTCTTCCTTTCTCTACCCCACACCGCCGAGCTTCCACTGACGGGGCTCTCTGACGTCCGCGCGCCAGAAGTAAGCGGGGCCTGGCCAGAGGTCAGGGGGAAATGTACGGCGCCTGCTGGGCCCCCCCAAGCTGCGGGCCCGGGACACCAACCCTTGCAGACCCCCTTCTGTTGGCGGCCCTGGAATCAAGACTGAAATGGATTATATCCTAACCAACAAGAAACACGTTATTGGAGACTGCACAGAACTTAACCGTTTTGACACAAGGAGGGATCACCCATTGGTTCGCTGTAAATTACACCTGAATGCAAAGTTGGAAAGAGCAAAACTGGATAAAAAGACCAAAACGATCAACATCCATAACCTCAAGAATAACCGAGCATTTAAACGTACTGAAAAATTGCTGCAGCTTGCTCAAAATGCATGGCAACACGTTTAACAATTATGAATAACTTATGAAGATTGTAGTTGAAAGCGGATTAAAAAAAACTTGACTCACTAATAAAAAAAATAAAAAAGGGTAATAAAAAAGGATAATAAAATATCTGAGACCATAAGTAGTTACTGAGGAGATTACAAGAAGTTACACAAGCCCAGGATGCGAGAACAATAATTGAGAACGCAGAACTGTGAAAGACGATCCGTAAATATATAACTGAAGATGTAAGGAAATGTATCTATGATATGGTGAAGGCTGTCGGAGATAAAAGCTTAAAGAAGACGAAGCAGAAATTCATGAGTGGGAAGAAGCTAATCATTGCACTCAAACAAAACGATGGATCAACAATAAAATACTGTGAAGGTATCATACAAATTGAGGATTTCTACATGAGAACACTGATGAAAATGGGATGGAGGGCCTGTGGAAGAAATGAGACCATCTTTTAAGGCAACTTTCCACTGTCTGAAGAGGAAAGTTTTTGACCAGTGTATTCTGCATGTGCTCATGTATGGAGGAAGAAACCTGGACCCTAAAGGCAAAGATAATTTAGGAGCTTCAGACAACACAAAGTATTATGGAAAAGATGTATGCTGGGTTTTACCCAAAGACAGGAAAAATAATGATTAGGTTCAAAACTAAACTAACGTTTGACATCATAAGGGTGAAGAAATTTAAATGGCAATGGGCCGGACATATCGCAAAAAGTAATGACTGTTGTTGGACAAAGATGATACTGTACTTGACTGAATTCCAAGGGATATTAAAATTCCAAGATGATGACCAAAAGTAAGATGGGAGAGACTTGTGTGGCTCTTGCAGAGGAATAGACCAGAAATCATTTGACAATCCACAACTATTAAGTTCTCAATCGCCCCATGGGACGGGCTTAAATTCAAATACAGATAGAAAGAGAAGAAAAAAGGAGCACTGCGACAATAGATAACTGGAGGCAAGTGGTACCAAAAATTACAAAACTTTATTGAGGCATAGCCTAACAATTAAAAAGAAACCTCTAACGTGTTTCTCGCCTGGGGCGCTTTATCAAAGACTCTTTGGATATGAGGGCGGTACTACCCCTGTGGGTGGTGTTATTTTGATTAATAAATTCTGTTTTTAACCACCTGGCTCCCTGGCAGTGTACTGCCGTTTCTCCTTTTTCTCTACATTGGTTCTTCTCATCAGTGGCTGGACACGCCATCAGGGACTCTTGAGGCTCAGGAGTGGGTAAGCAATTAACTTCATTTCTTATCTTTGACATGTGCAACACCAGTTTTTATTTAGTTTGACTCCAATGAGTTAACTACAAGTGGTTTTATTTTTCATCTTGTTGGTTCACTTCAGGAGACACTTTATTATCAACTGACTGGTTTGGTAATTTTGCTATTCTTCATACCCACTCCTCAATAGAGCATTACTCCAGAACCTGTATTACATAAAAAGTCAAGGACTCGTATATTCCGGACACTTTTTGAGCAATCACATCTATATATATATTTTCACCAACAGACCACACAGCTATGGCTGATTTATCTCTTACTTTTCCTATAGAGAATTAGTAGTATTTTTAGTTTTTAAAGAGCCAACCTACTCATCTACATCTCCAACATCGGAGGAGAGGTAGATTTGGGTGTCATCAGCATAGGGATGATACTGAGAACAGTGAGTTTATTGGTTTGCTAAAAAAGGAGGTATAGAGTGAGAAAACTGCAGAATCCAGGACACAGCTTTGAGGGAACCAAACAATACGTGAGCGTGAGGAGACACCAAAGACGGAAACTCTGAGGAAGTGATTAGGATAGGTAGGTTGGGAACGAGGCTGTGTCAGAGTCCAATAGAGTGAAAAGTGTACATGGCACAAGAATGATCAACAATGTCAAACAGCAGAGAGGTCCAGGTGAATAAGTAATGACAAATGACCCTTAGAATGACTGGTAAGTCATTGGCAGTAGCATTATCTGTAGACCTTCAGTAATGAAGAAATCTGGATCATAATCTTTTTGTCTAATTAGGGTTGAGGTATTCTATGGTTATTATATTTACCTACCGTATGTTGGGCTGGGACGCCACAACACAACCTGCAAGTACATGGACAGCATGTCCATTTCATCCGACTTCCAATTTTCTAGTATTGTCCTCAAAGATATACTTCTGCTTTGTGAATATGATGTCCTGGTTCTTAATATAGCAGTAAGAGATCGCATTCATGCAAACACAGTGCCACCGGTTTTACTTTGCCTGACTTGGCTTTGTTCATAAAGTTCTCTTTTATTGCAATCCAAAACATTCCTCGGACGGTCCTACCTGATATTAACTACCATTAGTCCACAAAGCAGATTACTTCTTTTGGCTACAAGAAAATCAAGACTGTTACTGATATGTTTCCCCATTTCATGTTCACTTAATACACAAAGTATTGTGTGACTAAACTATTTGGTGCAATAAAGGCCAATCGTTTGTTCTAGGCAGTGTACAGAGGTTTTCTTGTCTTTGTTTGATGGTAATTTATACTGTATAGGGCAGGCCCGGCCAATTCCAGTCCTCAAGTCCCACCAACAGGTCAGGTTTTCAGGATATCCCTGCTTCAGCGCAGGTGACTCCGTAAAAGACTAAGCAGGGATATCCTGAAAACCTGACCTGTTGGTGGGACTTGAGGACTGGAGTTGGCCACCCCTGGTGTAGAGTCACGAAAGTGTGCTTCCCATGTCTTTCATTGCATGTAGAAAGTTTCCTTCTTTGTCTTTGAAAATTACAGGAGGGATTTACAGGAGGGATTTATAATTCAGGTTTTCAAGCATTGCTTTAGATATCATTTTCAGTGTCAAAACCGTAATACAGTACATGCCTGTAGCATTCTGTATATGTCAGTATGCAACCGTTCCCATCATTACTGACAAAGTATGATGAGCGTTAATGAATGTTTGTCAAAGAGGAAATTAAAATATCTCAATGTTTCCATGCATAATAGTATGTGCCATTATAGATTGGAGGTCTTGTTTTGAGATCAGTGTTGGTAATCATTTTATTGCCAAAGAGATTAGTAGTAAGCTGCAGTTTGGCTATAAAGGAGGTTTCAGTTGTTTATCGCTAAATATTTTAAACTGACGACAACTCTAAATATACCTCCAAAATGCCATGCAGGTAGTTAGGCCATCGGGCCTGATTGAGCAAAAGCAGATAACTGAACAAATAAATAATTCATTGGCTTGGCAACTATCTGCACCAGCCGCTCCAGAAAGAAATGTAATGCTGCATTTGATCGGTCCCAGTGACTTGGGATGTAGTCTCCACAAAGAGTACATTTATAAGTGTTATCTTCCTGCAGCCACAACTTGAGCTATGGATGATGACAAGAGCCTTGTTATGTAGAACAAAGATGCAGACTAGTGACAGGTTATTATGCATGTCACTGTGAGTACCTTGAGGTTATTCTCACATTGAAACAAGATAAGCTTCCAAAGTGTTTCAAAATGCAGTAACGTTTGCGTCACTTCTATTAGCGCGGGGGTTTCTGTTACTAAAAGCATAGTTATTGTATTTAACTATATTATACACATCTGATCCATGGTAATGGACACATTTTGGAACACACAAATTCTAATGCTAAATGAATTACTGTATTTAATGGGATGCTGGCTCTCAGGCCTTGTTTGTATTCAAGCTTCAAAATAGCCTATACGACAAATTAAAATAACTTGCTCCATTTATCGAATCACTATTTATGTTCCAAAAAAACAAACTAGTTTAACAAAAATTGTTTTCTTGTGTACACATCTGAATTACATAGTTGTTTTTCAGTGAGAAAAAATTGATCAGTGAAGCTCCTCTCCCCCCTCTCGTTAAACAGGTTTTGCGCTGAATGTAAAACTTTCTTATATTTATGCCTAACAGAAAATGGAGCAATGTGCCAACACAAACTTGTATTCACACTTTAAGTTGACACTGTGGTGATGATGGGGTTAATCAGGCCATTAATAAAGGCATTATACCCGGCTGATTAACCCTAAATTGCATTGGGACTGAAGGGGTTAACTGTATGTGCACCACACTGCTGTTTCCCCTACACCATCTTTCTTGTCCCCATTTTGCAGTCCATTCCCTAGCTGCAGTAATAGGAATGTATACAAACTGTTCCAATTGGTTTTGAGACACAAGAGGGAGCTGTGAGCGTTAAACCAAGCGCAGATTGAAGACGCGTGGCTATGTAAGGGTGGCCGCATTTGAAAGTATAGGGATCACTTTCTAAGCTTTCGACCTCGCAACCGCAAGGTTAATTGAGTAAGTGGTTTGCGGTCTAGCTGAAGTGGTTTCTGTCAATGTATCCGCTACCTTGTTAGCGTCATAACTTGAAAGAGGGAAAGTCAATTGACGTGAGAGTCGGGTTAAACCGCAAAACCACATCATAGCTTGTTCAATTAAATAAGCTAACTCGCGAATGGCATAAGCTAGCACTCTAATTTTTGGAGTGCAGTAAGGAATAAAGAAACCACACACACACAACATTTATAGTAGTGGCACAAGCAGAACATATTGTTTTAATAAACTGTGTTATACGGTTGGTTTTAAATGTGAAGGCAGGAAAACTTTTTTCTGCAAGCCCGGGAAAAATCCTTTGGCATGCAAATATGCTAAGGGTGAATGAACTGGAGGCTCTTTCAATTCCGTACTTCAAAGGGCCCCGCAGAGAGGGTGCCTCAGTGTCTGAGAAGTCGGAGTTGAAAAGCCTCAGCAATTCTAGGTGTTAGGATGGCCGGGATATTGTGAGTGCCAGATAAAGGTAAAGTATGCGTACTTCACACTTGGTGGTCAAACCCCAGACTCGGTGTCACCAGGTAAGGGGCTGACACTGGTATGCTAAGGAGCTGAGGTGTGAAGTTGACACATGCTCCGTGCAAACCAGGAGGCAGCTCCTGCCCTTTCTGCGAAGTACTGGCAAGTTGGGGATAGGTGGGGAAAATATTCCCACGGGAGGGATTGGGTGCATATGTTAAGTATAGGACCCTGAACCCTATAAAAATGCCTGCAGCCCAGTCCCAGTCAGATTCACCTGATTGTAACCAAGTTCCAGCGTCTATGGTTCCGGAGTGTGAGGGGTTAATAATATTGTAATCAAGGATCATCCCCCTCTTCTAGAATTCGCTAGAGCTAAGGGTTCCTGAACAAACTTTTACCTATTGGTGGAAAAAGAGGGCTGGCAAGTTGTGCCCCTAGCCAGGAACTGCTACACGGATCATTGTACGCACCCACTTGCAGGGGTGCCCAGAGACTTTGTTTCAATCCAAGGACAATTGATTTTGTTTCCCCATCCCAGTAAGTGTTTTATTGAGTGTATATTGTTAAGATGTGTGTCTGTCTGAAAAGAAATAAATTACAATTTATTTTACCCAACTTTTGTGCTCAGGCAGAATCCCGGTATTAATTTGTGCATAAGTCTTGGTCTCCTGTGACAGACACCTCCATTTTTATTTTGCTAAATATTCCAATAAGGAAAATGATCTAGAGTTAACAAAAAACTGGCAAGTAAAGTTATAGAATAATGGAGGTGGGTCCGAAATCAAAGTATTTGAATTATTATGTCTTTATTAATACTATTGCTTTGATGGATTTAAACCAAAGGGGTTGGTTAGTAGTGCAGCAACAACAGTTCGATACTACTGTCACGTACGACGCCCTGCTAGCACGCGACAAGGGTTAATACCGACGCTCACAAGCGCAACCACTCTTCACTTCCGCAAAGGTCCATCAAATGGACAGTATCCCCTCTCAAACCGTCCCAATATACCACCGCCTAGGATTGCACACAAGTGAGCACGTGACTTTAGCCTTGTGTATTAACCCTGGTTGCATATCTACTCTAGCAACCCCCCTTTCTCCTCAGCAAGGAACCAGCGAGTTAGTATTAATCCCTACTCAATTGCAGGTCATAAGCATCCACTTTAACATAACATCAACTGTAGTAACGTGTGCCCGAGCTTAGTAAATTATTCTCTCCAGTGTGCACCAGTTCAATCAGAGCCCAAAGCATTACTTATTAAATGTTTTATATATAAATACAGTGCTTAGATTACAGAAAGGAGATACAAAATAAACATAGTTGCAATATAAGGCAGAACAGTTTCTTAAAATAAAAGGAATAAAACAGAAAATCCTATACAGTACATTACCAAAGGACATAGGTTCTTCCCAAAGAGGTCATTGATAAGAGGCAATGCCATATCCTCAGTCTGGTCTCCATAAAACTCTGAAGCTAACTGCCTTTCAAAATCCTGTAGCCAACTACCTTTCTCAAGGCACCGGCAGGAGCCCACCCCTTCTACAGAATACTTTGAAGCTACCCTCCCCCGACCAGGTCTGTAGGCCTTGGTTAAAACAGTTAACACCTTGAGTGGGCCATCCAGGATTCAGAGCAGACCAAAGAAACATCCTGGCCGGTTTCAAATCCCGCATTTTTATCTTTTGTTTAAAAAAAAAAAAAGGTGTCATTAACCCCTCAAGCACCAGAGGGTCTTAAATATCGATTACTTCATGACATTATCATAACTACTGTAAGTGAATTGGTAACAATACTGTATATGTAACAATCTCTCAATTACCATATCTGATGACCTTTAAAGTAGCCAATAATGTAACAAGGCTAAAGTCAGCAGTTTGATTGTGTATGGAGACATAACCAGATGGAAAAATTAGCTAGTAATGCTACTTTAGTTATTGGACCTGATCTACTGTATTGTGTACAGTTCTTGAGGTCACATCTGCAGAAGAACATTTATGAAATCCAAGTACTGTAGTTGGATGAAAAATATCACGAAAGAACCCGAATGTGTAAATAAATGTAAGATTTCATACACTCCCCTACCACACCGCACATATCACCTGAGATCTGACTCCAAAAGACTGTTCACAGTCCCAAAGACGAAGATGCTTAAATTTGCGGCTCCGACTACCGTAAATTATGCATCCCAGGAGGATTAAAGCGGGACCGTCGCAGTGTTATTCCTCCCGGGCCAGACAGTCCTGCCCCTTGATGATGTAGATGTCTGAATATGGATTTCTACGACAAGAGGGGGAATACTATTAGCGATATTTGGACATCTATGTCATCAAGGGGGCTGGACAGATCGGATTGACTGTCTCGGGAAGCTGCTCGGGGAGACCGAGAGACTGCTTCTCTGCGCAGCTCTTCCACACTGTCCCCCTGCCGGCTAATGATCTGGGAGGATTAACACTTGGACCAAGGCAGAGCTTTCCCTCCCAGGCCACTTGCTGTTTTCGGGGCCAAGATCACACGCGGTTTCAGTGTGGTCCAGCGATCGCGGCACCGAGAACAGTAAGTCTTGGCACATCTGTATAGAACAAATAGGCAGATTGTCATGATGGCATTTCAACATTTACTTCCTGTCAGGATGTTTTACTCTTCCAACAGCTGGGGAAAAAAAACACTAAATCCTTTTATTTATTTTTTATATTATGGATATTTTTGTCCGGAAGAAATGTTTCTTTTTAATGGACTGAGCATTTGCGTTGATTCTTTTAATCTTAAAGTACTGTATGTACTCCTCTTTGAGTCATATAATTTGGCTCAAGATGTTCTTGGAAATGTACACTGTGCAATTCAGTTAAGCTCTATTGTTTTTTTTAATATGATTCTGATCACAAAGTAAAGCAGTCATTATAAAGACCTACAACATTGTCTTAATTAAGCAAAGGAAATTAACTTATGCTTAAACCCGGGGGTGCAGGTAATTTTCTTTCATTGGCATGTTATCAATTTTGATAAAAACACAAGAAAACGTTTTCCATTAGACTTTGTAATGCCATCCTGTAGGCGGTTCAGTTTTTCTCTAAGGCCCAGATTCACTAAGCTATGTTAGCCTATTTAATGTGAATTTAACCTCTGTTAATAATAAACGGTATTCACTAAAGCAAAAAACGTGCCATTAACCAGGATTTACTCCCGTTAAAAGCATGGTGTTATGGATAACGGATGTTGTAAATTATGTGCAAATGAGCACATTATATCCTAAAATATATTTATCACATTCACTACGCTTCCTTGGAGTTTGCATTATTTAGGTCAGGGGTGGGCAACCTATTTTTCAAGATAGCCACAGGTGTGGTGAATTAGATGTGAAAATAGCCACACCATGCAAAAATTGAGGTATTTTGTTGTGCATGCAAAAATTTGAAACACAGTACACACACACACAAGCCAGGAGGGGAGACAGGACAGAGGGAACCAGCGCTACCAAAATTAGCGGAGTGGAGGAGAGGAGGAGGGGGGGGGCAGTTTAGCAGAGCGAGCAAGGAGGGGAGACAGGACAGAGGGAACCAGTCAGTCAGTTGGGGGAACGGAGCAGCACAGGGCAAGTTTTTTAAATGGAATACCTGGGTTCCCCTCCACAGCGCTTGCGCAACTGATCAAATCGGCTGCCATAACTCACCCCCCCCCCCCCCGATGCGGCGCCGTGAAGGTGAGAGAGGCAGATTGACGGCGGAGTGCTTCTCCGCATGGGGTCTGCACAGCTAGGCTGTGCAGGACACAGAACGGAGTTCTTGGAGGGGGAAGGTAGTGCTAGACTAGATCAATATTAAATTCGCCACACTTAGCCTGCCAATTCGCCACAAGTGGCGAATGGCGATAGGATTGCCCACCTCGGATTTAGGTGATACGTAACTGGCATTATTCCCATGCAGACACTGAAATAGGACTTTTGCTGGAGAGGAAAGACTGTGGGCGCCTCTATCAAAATGATCTTTCTTTCTCCTCCTGTCGTGCAAAAGCCTTTTTCAATGTTTGGATGGGAGTAATGGCACATTATTTGAAGATAATCCTGCGTGATCAGAAAACAACGTGACGTTTACTTTATGCACAATCACGGACGTTGTTTTTGCATACCGGTATAATTAACTTGTTCGTGAATACTGCATAAACTCTGAGGGCAGAGAAAATGTCTGTTTTGGGTCACATTAGGGCTGTTATAGTATATAGTGGGCGCGTGTGCTATGCCGTGCGCGCGCGGCACTTATAATTGGCTGAGGTTAGTCAGCCCTTCTATACAAGGGCCGTGCGCACAAGGCAGTGAGCGTGCATCAGGCTGACAGCGGGGAAGACGGAGAATAGAATGATTTTGCGTGTGTGCGCGCGCGCGCGTTAATAAATATTTTATTTTTACCAATGTGTTGTTTTTGTTTTTTTTAAATAAATAATAAATTACACATACACACACTACCTTCACAGCATACACACAAAACATGCGGCACTGGCACGCGCGCACGGCCGCACACACTATATAACAAACCTTATTAGCCCTGATTTAATGGAGCTTAGTCAATCTATGCCTTCATAGTTAAATTCTATATCCTTCTAATATTCTGCTATTTTGTTGTGTATTTTAATGTGGCACATTAAAGGACTGAATATCATAACCATGTGGTTTATTTACGTTCCTTCTATGACAGTTGGAGTGTTCTTTTCATCTTATTTGGTCTTCATTACTAATTTAATTCTGTGTGAAGCGGGCACAGAAGTTTGGTTCAACTGGTTAGTAATGATTTCCCCTCTCTAAAGCAGGTTTTGTGGTAGCATACTTGGCTCTACAGTGACACCTACAGAAAGCTATACTGTATGTACAACACCATGCTTCAGACCGCAGAAGCATTTTGCAAGTTATAATTCTAAGTGCCATTAATCATCAAGCTCCAGGGAAATAGTGTGGTGCATATTCATTGGTTTTTGTCCTGCGACTGCATCAGAAACCTAATCCAGTGTCTTACATTTGACATAGATTTCCTTCTCCTTCAGCGTTTGCATGGGATTTTTGATTCGGGCAAATGGGACAAAAATTTCCTATACACAAGTTGTTGTATTATCTTTAGCCATATTTAATAAGTGGTGCCAAATCATAAAAACCTTGTGGCATCATGACATGGGCTTTAACGTATCTTACGGTGCTGTAAGAAGTCTTAAAACTTAGCACTGCTTAGTAAATATTGACCCATTATAGTATAAACATTGAAGTTTATCCCTAACTTCTTTTTTTACTCTGAGTTCCCTCCCTTGCCCCCACTGAGTCACAGAGGAGGTTAGAGGGGCAATATTGTGAAGAGACGCGTTACAAATGCATACACAAAACATCACTTCATCTGTATTGCTGTTTTGGGGTGTGTCCAATATCTGACAAAACATTGTTATATTGTTGTTATTCACAGACACAAAGATTGCAATTTATCAAAATCATATCTTCGATTTTTGCTGTCTTTTAATTCTTTTGACATGATTGAATCATATCTGGTTCCCACCATGCATAATAAGTATATTACATCTTGTTTGCATTAGCGGGGGTTGAATTCACTCTGTATTTTATAATGCGACTTAGAAACTGGAGGTGGCCTAATTAGTGTAACTGGTGATCTCACCAGTAATCCTGTGTTTCATACGGGCAATAGCACAGAGCATAATATGTTAGGGCAGCAAACGCCACAAGCCAAATAGGCCCGCCATTATATCCATACTGCACAAAAATAGAGAAGATAATATTATTGTTAAGTATATTGTATAGTCGTTACGAACCATTATTACAAGAACCCACTTAAGTATAGTGAGTATTGTCTGTTCAGTTTGGTGTTTTGATAATCTATTAGGTAATATTAGATGTATGATTTTAGTGTTACATATATGTAAAAATAAATTCATTTTCTATAATACACCCACTCCAGAGCCATTGCTGAAAAAGCAAAAATCTGTGGCTCCAAAGATTGTGTGTGTATTTATTTTTCCTTCCAACCATCACCTCTGTCATGGAAGACTAGAACTTAACCCAGGCATCAAGGCACCAGCCAGGACAGAACAGTTCAATAAAGTATTTTCATTCCAGCCGGAGCCAGCAAGCACGACACAAACCAGAGAGCTATACTCTCTAAAACAGGGCATACGGGAGGAATCATAGCTTGATTGGTGCCGAGTGCCACATTGAAGGCTTAGCCAGGGCTTCCTTCCACACTTTAGGGTTAGGGACCTTCTGAACCTCTGCTGCAATTTGCAGCAGAGCACTTTCAAATCTGCCGCTTAAAAGTGCTGCTCTCTGCTCCTATGGCAACATACAGTCCTGTAGCGCAAAAGCACTTTCAAATATCCCGCAAAGATAGGCTTCCAGATTCATTTCAGGTGTCTGACACGGCTTTTGAACACACCACTTAGTTCACCTCCATGTCAGGATTCAAATGACCTGTGGATGGTTGAGTTCCCCTTCTCTATCTTCATCGCTACCATAGGAAATCATGCTGCTCACGGACCAATCAGGAGACAAAGGCTCGCCTGCATTGGCCAATCAGTGCTTGGGCGGGGCTGAGAGGCTAAAGGGCAGTGGAGGAAAATACAAACTGGCCACTGGGAGGAGCGGCTACCAGAGGGAATCGGCAACGGCTTCCCCCAGCTGACAGGATATCTCCCGCTGGGCTGGTGAGGTAACCGCCTGCTCTGCTTTTTGGTAGAATGGCCCCCGGACCGATTGTCACTTTATTCTTTGTCTTCTGCACCTCTCCTTCCCCTCTAGTCCCAGCAGCAGCCATTTTCTCTGGACATGCGGGCTACACAGGTGGTTTCTCAGCCCTGCATGTCCAGTGACTCTGGCTCTGCTTTATAGTCACACCAAACACATTGTTATGCTTTATTAAAATAGCACAACGAGAATAAAAGAATCACAGTACAGGGTAAGCAAGGGGCTACACAGTACATTTAGACTAGGGTCTGGTGGCTAGATGAGCCCCAGGGAAGGATGGCCAGGTACCGGGTTTAACCTTAGTTTTACCCCTGGACCCATATTCGTCACAACCTCTATTCACCTCTATGGTGCCTCATGTCCGCCGGCGGCAGCAACATGCCACCAGCCCGCCAGCATTTGTTATCATGTGATCACTCCAGCAGCTGATGTAAGCGGAAGCAGAAGGGGATCCACGTCTGTTTTGATCATGCAACCTGAACATCTTTGCCATGACATTCCTGCTATGTAAAGAGGGCTTCTGGCAGCCCTGGCACATCATAAGGGAACTATAAAGGTAAATACTGATATCATTAGGGGGAACTTCAAGGTGATTTGTTCTTTTCATAATATGTTGGACACAAAGCCAGGTGGGTGTTTTCCTATCGACAGAAAACCGGGAACAGTGTTATTTTTTAGAGCTTGTTGCATATTGGATTAGTGCATTACCTTGTCTTTGATGCTCAGGGTGATCAGAATTCACCCAGAAAGTAAAAATTCCCAAAGCCCTTGAACTTGTTGAAAAATCTAATCTGAGCATTTTAATAATTTGTACACTTTAACCCCACTTTATAGCTATGTTTACTGTACTAGATAGTGTTATGCCATAAGACAACTACTCTAGGCTCGTATTTAATCAGAGGTTCTGTCACCATGAATTTCCTACAAACAACAATAGTACTTTAGCAACGGAAGAGATACAGTAAAGAGCAAGAAATGTAAAGGACACTGCGCGGGAGAGACTAGGTCTGCTGGTGCTCATTCCTCTGATCGGGTGATTGGGAAGACACAATGTTACGTGGCTACGGTGGCGGGAGACCTGTGTCCAACCGAGACGCTGTTGCTCTATATACTCCACTGTCTGTGATTATGCATCTTGGAGCAGCTTTGGTTGCAATAGTGCAACAGTTTTGAAATATGTCCCAAAATGGACATGTAGTACAGGTTTTCATCAAAGAAATATACATTTGATATTTTTTATCTGTGTACTATTTATTTTTCTTTCAGGATGGTGTCTTTGTTCTATTAGTAATAAATATTGATTTGCGTATTTTACTCTCAAGTATGTCTAGGCTTTAGAATGATTACATGTAACAAAAAAATAAAACGAGAGAGATTCCAGGTAATTGATCAAGAATTCCAGTTACAGACGTGTAACATGAGCTCAAACAAGCATGCATTATTTATTTATTTATAAAATATTTTACCAGGAAGTAATACATTGAGAGTTACCTCTCGTTTTCAAGTATGTCCTGGGCACAGAGTAAAACAAATAGTACATGGTTACAAGTACAGTTACATAAATGAACAGGGTATACATTATATACAAGACATTGCGTGCACAGTTAAAGAAAATATATATTATGAGCGTATGAAACAGTTACAGACCAGGTTAAAATGTGAGACATCCTTAGATTTGAAAGAACTTAAACTGGTGGTGGATGTGAGAGTCTCTGGTAGGTTGTTCCAGTTTTGGGGTGCACGGAAGGAGAAGGAGGAACGTCCGGATACTTTGTTGAGCCTTGGGACCATGAATAGTCTTTTGGAGTCTGATCTCAGGTGATAAGTGCTGCAGGTGGTAGGGGTGAGGAGCTTGTTCAGGTAGCTGGGTAGCTTGCCCATGAAGAATTTAAAGGCAAGACAGGAAAGGTGAACTTTGCGCCTAGACTCTAGTGTTGACCAATCTAGTTCTTTGAGCATTTCGCAGTGATGTGTGTTGTAGTTGCATTGGAGAACAAAACGACAAATTGAATTGTAGAGGGTGTCAAGTTTGCTAAGGTGGGTTTGAGGAGCCGAGCCATATACTATGTCTCCATAGTCAATAATTGGCATTAGCATCTGCTGTGCGATACGCTTTCTGACCAGGAGACTTAGAGAGGATTTATTCCTGTAAAGTACCCCTAGTTTGGCATAGGTCTTGGTTGTCAGGGTATCAATGTGCATTCCGAATGTTAAGTGGGAGTCAAACCATAAGCCCAGGTATTTAAAACTAGTGACAGGGGTTAGGGTGGTGTTAGCGTTGGTTCTAATCAGGAGCTCAGTCACTGGAAGCTTTACAAATTTAGTCTTGGTCCCAAATACCATTGTTACAGTCTTGTCAGTGTTTAAAAACAGTTTGTTTTGGGAAATCCAGTTTTCGAGTCTCAAAAAGTCAGACTGAAGTATGTGTTGAAGGTCAGAGAGGCTATGACTGTGTGCATATAGGATTGTGTCATCTGCATACATGTGTATTGAGGCTTCCTTACAAGCTGTGGGAAGATCATTAATGAACACTGAGAAGAGTAGGGGCCCCAGAACAGAGCCTTGCGGGACACCACAGGTGATATCCAGGGGGTTGGAGTTAGAGCCTGAGATGGACACATGTTTGGATCTTCCTGATGGGTAGGACTGAAACCAGTTTAAAGCATGTTTCCCTATTCCAGAGCTCTGGAGTTTGTTAAGCAGGATAGCATGATCGACTGTCTCAAAAGCCTTTGCAAAATCTAGGAATATTGCACCAGTGAGTTGTCCCCGTTCCATTCCACACTGGATTTCATTGCAAACTTTTAGCAGGGTAGTTACGGTGGAGTGTTTGGGGCGAAATCCAGATTGGAATTGGCTAGGGAAATTTGTCTTCGTGTAGAAATCGCTTAATTGGGAGTGGACACATTTTTCCATGACTTTGGATAGAATTGGGAGAAGTGAGATTGGCCTGTAGTTTGAGACAGTGGTTTTGTCCCCACTTTTGAAGATTGGGACAACTCTGGCAGTTTTCCAGGTCTTAGGGATATGGCCTGCAGACAGGATAGAGTTGACTATGGACGCAATTGGTTTGGCAATGGCTGGGGCACCAAGTCATAGGAACCTAGATTGTAGTAAGTCGGGTCCACATTGGCTGCTTAGTTTTAGTTTGAGGAGCGCTTGTATAATCTCCTCTTCAGATACTGGGCCAAATTGAAAATTGTGGGCAGTGTTGAGAGGGGGTGGGACTGTAGGGATACTCCCAGGATGAGATTCATGTTTGGGGTTTGTGCTGCGTTTCGCTAATAAGTTAGTGGCACACCCCACAAAGTAATCATTGAATGCATTTGCGATGTCAGTGGGGTTTGTCAGAGTAATATCCCCCTTAGTGATATTACTTGGTTGTTGATGGTTAGGAGGCTGGAATATATGGTTGATAACCTTCCAGAAGTTAGCTGGGTTTGATGTATTCTGGTGGAGATTGTCAGAGTAATATTGTGCTTTTGCATGCCTTGTTTGCCTTGTGCACATGTTCCGCAGGCATCTGTAGTGATTGAGATCCTTGGTAGTGCTAGTTACTTTGCAGCTTTTCCACAAGGCATCCCTGAACTGGTAGAGTGCTGTAAGGTCAGGTGTAACCCATGGAAGGTGGCCCCCCCCGTACCCTTATTTTGCGTAGTGGAGCATGGGTATCGCAGAGTTTTAAGAACTCGGATTGGAAATAGTCGAGCGCAGAATCAAGGTCGGGAATTAAATCGATTCTGTGCCATGGGCACATTACATTTACATGCTTCAAATTTGTTGTCTATGGGAATTATTTAGTAGCTGAGCTTAGAGAACTGTATATTTAAATAATGCTGTAACTTGAAAACGTTCAAACCCCTATTAAAAAAACAAAAC
The DNA here is from genome assembly GCF_040206685.1 of Ascaphus truei. Classification (NCBI taxonomy): domain Eukaryota; kingdom Metazoa; phylum Chordata; class Amphibia; order Anura; family Ascaphidae; genus Ascaphus; species Ascaphus truei. The sequence goes on from NC_134483.1 coordinate 445,046,296, forward strand.
AAATATGATGTGGAGGTGAATTATTGCTGAAATAGTTGTGCAGCTTGGTTTTTGTGTAGAGAGGTATACTGCCAGGACAACATAAGTACAACGTTCATATGACTATTACTTTTGGGAGTTGGCTGCAGTAGAAAAACTAGCGCATATCCATATAATCTGTTCAATTACAATCTTTAAAAGCAAGCCAAGGCAGTCCAAGCGGCACTTACCAACAAAAAAAAAGAATCCCTTTTTTGTTTTCATATATGCAGCCTTTGATTACCTTTATTGAAAACGAATGACCTAAGCTGTCGATCAATTCTTTCTCCCATGATCGATCACCAAAGATCTTGCTTCTTAGGATTCACTTAATGGCCACCTTTCAGTTTCAATCAATCCGTGTAACTCAGCAGCTAAAATATATTCTTATATTACTAAGGTAACATTATCTATTGTTACAGTTTCCCGCTCATACTGCTGGGAACATTTGCAACAACTTACTGCTGGGAACATTTGCAACAACTTATCACAAAACAAGAAAGTGTTACAAAAATCTTGCACTGCTGGGGAGGTGGGCTAAACCTGCTATAGAAATCAAAGGATGTTCAGTATATTAAAACTCATTAAAAATGGCATTAAAAGTTGAATAATAATTTTAAAAATGCAGTAAGTATTATCTAATACTACAGAACTGATTTATTAAAATAAGTGTCACGTACGAGACACCTGTGAGCACGTGACCGCGTACAGGACAAAGAGTAATACACAGCTTGCAACCTGGCCCACTTTTCGCCATCTCAAAGTTCCCTTAAATGAACAATATCCCCCTCAATCCGTCCCTATATACCATCTGTCACGAACAGCACACAAGTGAGCACGTGACTTAGAAATGAAACCAGGGTTAATACACACGGCTACTATAGCCAACTCCCCTTTCTCCTCCACAAGGGACTTTAAATTAGTTAATATTAACCCCTTACTCAATTGGAATCACTCTGTATGCTTCCACCACCCAATAATTATGCAAAAATATGGAAATTAATATATCTGCCAGGGTCTCGGGTCCCTGATTAAATAGAAAAAAAACTATGCACAACGTACAAAAATCTGTTGTAGCAAAATGTGTCAGAATATGTAAATACTCTCTGCAGAGCGTGCAGCAGTTCATTCAGAGCTCCAACACATAATTTATTAAAGTGTGTGTGTGTAGTGTGTGTGTATCTTCAGATTATAGAAAGATTAAAAAATAAAAAAAAACAAATGCCTATACATGACGTTGCCATATATTTCAGACTTTTCTCCAGAGGTCACTGGTGTAGAAACATGAGACTTCACATGTTTGGTCCAAAACACACCTCTGTTGAAATTGGATTTTCATAATCCCTTGCCAAGTCTTATGTACTATGTTTTCCCCATTAAAACAATATAAGCCCACCCATGTCGTAAATCAGCTGCTACTTTGATAGTTTTCCGACAAAGTTAAAAAAAAAAAACCCTAACAAATGATGTTTAAGGTTTTGCCTCAATATATAAACGCAATCATAAATTCCCTGCTCTAACACTTAGACACACGTCCATATTGCTCCTAAATTTCAGTGACAAATGTATATCTGTCCTTCGAATCTCTTACTCATGTCGTGTGTGGTCTCATTGCAACTCTTTGCCATGATTACAGACATGTAACTCTTACTATGTACAGTTGATGACATCACATGATATTCTCATTTTTCATAAAGTCCCCAACTAAGTCACGGCCTGTGGGTCACCTCTCTCTGGGATGCACCTATAATCATTCACGAACATTTTGTTTTCTTTCAGGCAGACAGAGAACTCTTGTTATCGTTTCTTGCCTTCTAAACGACACGTCACTTCTAGTGGGCCATCCGAGTTAGGCCCCTCAATTAAGTCCTCTTTGAAGACCAGCACAGACGCAGGAAAAGTCTTGACCTGTTAGAAACCATATAATTTGTATTTTTAAAATAAAATTTGCAGCTACATTAACCCCTGAAGCATCAGATTGATTAAAAGCTGTAATATCTCATGATATTAACATGAGAAAAAAACACATGTAGAATATTGCTTGGATTGCTCCTTTAAAGAAAGCACTGAATCATCTTTCTTTTTAGTCATTTTCATCATCGCAGCTCCCGACATATAAATCACTTGGTCTAAGTAGTAACTAACTAATATCTTGCAGATTCAAAGGTGACTGCACAGAAAATAGAGACTACTCCCTTTCACTAATTACAGAGGAAATGTTAGTGGCACTCCACAGAAAAAATAAAATAGAGTGCAAACAAAAATGGCGACCAGCTGCTTTAAATATGTCATATGTTGATATTTTATCTTCTCACCACACCCATGTCCTTTAGTTTTACCCCTCTATTTTAGTTCTCTGCTTCCTGATATTTAGAAAATGTTTTATTCTGGAAAAATTAGTCCAAAAACTGAAGTTTGACGTCTGGGCTCCTACCACTTTGCACTCACTGTACTGCATAGATCCTTATATGAGAGCCTCGTGATAAGACCGGTTCTTGGATAACAATGAACAATTCCTGCGCTCCTACCAGTTGGGCTAAAATATACTAGTGACATGTTTACATTTAGAACCAAAGTCTGTGTAACAAAGGAGTCATTTGGTTGCATCTTTAATCAAAACATGATTCAAACCTGCCAACCTTGTCATTTTAGACACCGTTTAGCAGGTACCTACACTGAAAATATGTAATTTATTATTGCCCTATGGCAGGGGTCAGCAGGGCAAGGAAAAAATAAGTTTGTTGTATGTTAATGCGCATACAGTATATACCTATTAGTGTGTGTTCAGTATATGTGTGTGTTTGTGGGGGTGTAATATTCATGCATGTGTTGCGGCTCTCTGAATATTTTGGACAAATATTTTGTTTTTTTTTATAAAATGTCTCTTCTTCCTTGAAAGGTTGCAGACCCCTGCCCTATGGATTAAACTTTGTGAACGTGCCCTGAAGGGGTTAAATAAATAAAGCATATGCTTATTTGTGATTTAGTGTAATTAAAAGCTGACCAAAGCCAGTATCAGAGTTCCCTTATTATAAAAGTAAACTGTTGGTGTACAAATACCCTAGTGTGAAATATTAATACTTATTCATATCTCTTCTTTCTGTCAGCCATAGACACTCACCTGTTCTTCAGTGGAGGGTGATGTGTAGACTGACAATGAGGTGTATTATACCTTTATGCTAATTGGAGAATTGGTAGGAGCTCTATCCTAAAGGGAGGAGTAATACACCTCCAGGGAACGGCTTAGTAAAACAGAAACCAGGTGAGCCAAAACCTACCCCATATGACGGAATGTATCAGTAACACTAGTTCTTGGATAAATCTCCAAAGAAACAAATGACAATCTGTTTCAAAGAGTATCATATTGATCTCACTTTTAAAATAGGTCATGTTTTGGGGAGAACTGCACATTTAACCAAGGATACCCCAATGCTTTACTACCTAAGGCTGAGTCCATGGTCAGCGCTTATCTGCTGACCCGTGCTGACGCTTGTCAGTGAGCCCCTGCAGCCACAATGAGAGCGGCTTTAGCAGGGGCTCGCGAACGCTTGCGGAGGCGTAGCTCTTAAAAAAAAAATTCTCCTTTCGGCGCTCACGGGAGCACAGGGCCGGTCACGTGAGCGGTTCGCCCAGTGACGTCACTGGCCCGCCCCCGGATGGCGCACGAACTAAGGCCAGGGAAAGCACGCGCTTTCCCTCAGCCTCAGCGCACCTCCGCACGGCTGAAGTCACCATGGACTCAGCCTAATGCTGAATTGCGAGATCACACATTCACAACCATTGTATGTTGATACCTCCCGTTCTAGCACACCACCTTTCTCTGCAATGGTGCAATACTTACCTCCTGCACTTTGTTGAAACCCTTTATGTATTAAAAGTTGTAATCATATTTTATCTTTCCTTTCTATCCACTAAGCTGTACATATTAGAGGCTGAAGGAGTGGCTCAGTGAGTAAAGGCACTGACTGAAAACAAGATCACTGAATTTGAAGCCTGGTTCAAATCCAAGTGTCGGCTCCTATTGTAACCTTGGGCGAGTCACTTTATACCCCTGTGCCCCAGGCATCAAAAACATAGATTGTAAGCTCTACAGGGCAGGGACCTGTGCCTGCAAAAATTCTATGTGCAGTGTGGTATACACTGTCAGCACTATACAAGAGAAAGTATTGTTGTTATTATTATAATCTTTCCTGGTAAGACTTATGCTGAATTTGGGGGACTCAAACTGTTTTTTTTTTTGGAGGGGGGGTGGCGCGGCGGTTCAGAGGCCCCGCTCTCTTCCCCAAGGCATTTAATTTAAATGTCGGGGGATCACATGAGGCCTCTGCAACTTCACTTACCGAGATTCAGTTGGCTTTGGCGACGCGGCGTCATTTGACGCTTCAGGCCAGGTAAGGGGGCACGAGCAGGAGAGGAGAGCCGGCAGGGGGGCACAATACATTTTGCACCACTTTGGTAGCCTCTCTTTATGTCCATCCTGAGATATGGTTTACAGAACTGAGCACAGTACTCTAGCAATGATATATAATCCATGCAGATAAAGTCTGGTTAACCCTGCCCCTTTGCCCTCCAAAAACAACTTGAGGCCTGCTAGCTTGCAGCATTGTACCCTGTTCTATGTACTTCATTTTCTTGGTACATTCCGCTTGGCAACTCATTGTTAAGTGAAATTGCTGCTACGAATCACTGATGCTTTAACACAAGCTATACCGATCAGATTTTCAAACCAGAGACGTCAGGCGGTTCTCTGTTCCTTCATGATATTTCCATCCATCCATTTACGTGAGTACACAGATACGTAAATACAAGCAAGGAATATGTTTCAATGAAAGGTCAATTTCAACTGAATTCCCCCCAAAACACAAATATCAACAGTCTTGATATCCATGCAAGAACTGGGCCGGATACATGTTTTTTTAATTTAATATGGCCCTCTGTTTTCACTTTAATTGCTTCATAGTACTAATTCGGTTCGCTTCTTTCTAGGCACCTCTTTATCTTGTGAACCATGGAGAGACGGGACCGATTCGATGTAACCGCTGTAAAGCTTACATGTGCCCATTCATGCAGTTTATTGAAGGCGGAAGAAGATACCAATGTGGATTTTGCAGCTGTGTCAACGATGGTACTTCTACTGTTTATCTTTCTCTCTGGTGTCGTCTGACAATTAAACTTAATTTAATCAGGAGAAACCCAATATAGCACATATCTGCAACATAATATCCACAATGTTGACATGCAGTAAAACATCGTTGGGGGAACCTTTTAATTATAACTTAAATTAAAGTTTGCTTTAGTAGTGCTGCTGCCGTTAAGGGAGATGCCAGGTTTTGGGTTAGCAGCGATCAGTATTAACGACTCGCTGTGTGTTCTATGAAATTTTCACTTAGCAAAAAGCTACACTTCCCCAGCAAAATTGAATTTTTCCATTTATTTCGGATGTTACTGTAGGATACTCGGGAACTGCCATGTTTGTGTAATGGTGAGATATTACATCAAGACATCTGTATCTGATTGGTCCATACGGTTAATGATGTCACAAATGATGTTCTACAAATGCTGAAGTTGATTGGATGAAGTAAACCTTGAAAAGAGGATGAAAGAACATTTTCTATCTGCATTTTTTAACACATGACGCCCACACAAAAGGAGTGTTTCATATTTCCAGCCAGTTAAAATCAGTTAAGCTATATGTTACTACAGAAACGGTAATCTTTACTGTTATACAGTACAAACCTAAGATGCTGTTTTTCATGTGTTCCCGTAGGCTTGGTTAGCAGTGCACGCCAAGCACAGTCAATTTATCAAATAATACAATGTGTCCCTTGATTTCCTTGGACAGTGTTTTATATACAGTACTGTACATAGTTCCATTTAAAAGTTAGCAGGGGAGAAAGGTCAGAGAAAGAAAAGGTGATGTATAATAGCGCTAATGGGAATTAGACAGTATGCCCTACTCGGAGGGTGAGCCCTAATGGTAAAAAAAGGCAGCCTGATGATAAACTGATAGTACAATCAGAATAGACAGCATAAAACAAAAAGAGATACTGGCGCCTAGTGAGTCCAAATAATGGAATCCTGGATATCCAGTAGAGATAGTTCAAGTCCCAAGATGATCAACAGTCTCTAAATCTTTGGGTGTTCAGATAGGACTTGCATGCATGAAGGATACAGGTCAGGTTTTAAGGATATTTCTGCTTCAGCACAAGTGGCTCAGTCAACGACTGAAGCAGGGATATCCTTAAAACCTTACCTGTTGGTGGCCCTTGAGGACTGGAGATGACCACCCCTGTCCTAGGAGGAAAGCTTTGTTTTACCTCCGCAAAGCTCCTGCTTGTGCCAAAATTGCTGAGGAACTTAAACTCGGACAGTTCTAACAAGTAGCCTTTGAAACCCCTCAGTGTTATGTTTCCACTCTGAGGGGTAAATTAATAGTCAGGAGAGGAGAGCTACTACCATTATTTAAAGAGGACATTTTTAAGAAATATTTGAAAATGTCTTAGGCGCTCATGATGTGGCAAGAAGTCTTATCTGTGAATATAACAATATAAAAATGGTAAGAAATCACATATACATAAAATAGGACATTTTGAGTTAGTTTGGTGCTGATTGTAGAAATATATTTATATATATATTTTTTTTTACTTCATTTGAGTAATTTAATTCTTTTTTAGAGTAATTCATTTTTTTACTTCATTTGAGTAATTTAATTAGTTATTTCAGTATCTCTCTAAACTTCATCCCTTCAGTGAAAAGCAATCAGTTTCTCACTCGTCGGCTATTTTTTTTCAACCACAGGTAAGCTTCAATGCCAAGGAATCAGTAAAAAAAAAAAAAAAAAAGAAAGATAAATGTCAATAAATCCGTTACAATAAAGTTATGAAAAAAGTTTATTACTTTTGGGATGATTGAGAAAGTTTAGAAATATCCTATTTTCAGAGCCTGTAAGTGTGCTTTTTCTTGATTTGTTTTAGGATTGTGAATGGTCTTTCATGGATATGTTTTCTGTCCTGAAACTCTAGCATTGCCTGTAGCATTATTGTCAGGCTTGCTTTATTCTTTTCACAAAGGCTTCTTCAGTCTGTGTAGGCAATTACTTCTCCAATCATCTGCTTATCACCTGAGGACTTGTTTGGGATACATTCTTTTGACATTACAAGATCTACCCATAATAACATTTCTTTTTCTTTTGCCTTTTGAAATTATCCGTGTGTGCTTGTTAATCATAATGTAAGATCTGTCAGATGAAATTACTCCTATAAGATTTGTCAGTATTAGCAGAAAGGAAAAGTCAGTATTCCTGGTTAAACATACAGTACACAATCTTAGCAAGCGCAAAACCCAGACGCACACTATTATATATTTATGTTTCAAGTGTCAATTGCAGTGCGGACGGACCCTTTGCCATACTCAGCCACCGGCCGTTTGCCCAATAAGGGGTTTTAGCGGTTACGATGGCGGTTAAGGATAGGGTTTTTAGGGTATGGGGTTAGGTTTTTTGTAGGGTAGGGAATTGGGGTAAGTGGTTGCGATTTTTAGGGTAAGAGGTTTTGTATTCCCATTTGCTGTTTTTTTTTTTGAATGTGGCAAATTTGGTATAATCATTTGATTTGAGCCATTTTAACTTGAAATGATTACAGTCCTGCTTAATTTGTGTGTCTCAGAGCACGTTGTATAAGCTCATCCTTCCCCTTGTTTTCCATTTTTTAATCAAGAACCTTTTGTAATGCATCACCCCCCTGTTAAAATGGATTATGCCATTACTCCTATTTTGGTATTAACCTGCATTTTTACTCATATACTGTGAATTCCTGTATACTTATTAAACGCTATTAAAGATAGCTAATTTTCGGCAGGGGGTGATGCATTAGTACAGGTCCCTGATTAAAGCTTGTGGGGCAGTGCTGCAAAATCCGACAAGACGCTGACTGCATTATTACTGTGGCATTTTACCATTGAAATTATGTAAATGTGACACTCCATCAACGCGGAATAGTACCTAAGCATCCAAGGTATCCATTTCCATCTCATTAAGTGTGCAGTGGGGGTTTCCCTACAGTGGTAAAAAAATACTATTACATTATGAGTCATACCAGCGTGCAAGCTGTCATTCCCCATTAGAATGGTCCAATAGCTGCAGACAATGGGGATTAATATCACTAAAGTGCATGGCATCTGCAAACCTAATGGGTGACTTCATCTGAAGCGACTTTATACAGTATAAGGGTACTTTGCATTTTAAGATGTGATAATCATTTAGCCGTCTCGGCCTTATTCGGGCTGTGGAGAAAAGCTCTTGTAATAAGTACATACATAAGGAAGTTATTAGAAATACACACGAGACCTCTGTAACTATTGTAAAAATATTTATGAAACCAATCAATTCTTAGAGGAGGAATCTGTTCAGACGATACTCTACAAACTATTTCTCACTGCATATTTCCTGATAATGCTTTAAAAGTCATAAGGGGAGGGGAAGTTGGATTTTTGAAATAAGATAGTTGTTTTAATCAGCTACATGTGGCTATGGGTTTCATGGCTTCAACATCCATTAATCTTACAATGACAGGCTTATTTTCGCTGAAGATACCATGCCATATTTGTCCAAGTATACTCCATGTGACTCATAAGCGAGTGTTTCTGGGACTTTGGCTGTATCCCAAGCACTTTTTTGTTTTTTTGTTAGAACAAGTCCTGCTAGACATTTCAATTAACTTGGATTTCCTCCGTCGTATCGTTGTGGTACAGTCTTTTCCCTAAAACAGTCATCTTTTTAACTCTGAAACATGAGCCCTGAGAGACTGATGCAAAGAATTATATATTTTTGTCCCCTTGGGCAAGAAACGGAGGCTTTTTAAATTATAGAAAAGTAAATAGGTCTTCTATGCTTATTTTCATAAAACACATACAAAATATTTCTGGCAGCATGATTACCAGCATAGATTTGATTTAACATGACCGCAACCCCACTGTAATTCCAGGTTTGTTAACTCTGTATTTTAATATATATATATATTTTAAATAATAATAATATATATCTCCTAGGAGGGCACAAGATCATTGGGATTTGCTTATAAATCACACAGAGTGTGAGTGACCCAGACAGGATTAAACCCACTAATTTGTGTGTGTGTTCAAGGCTAATCACTTAACCACCATGCTACACAATAACTGTATTTTACCTGTAGCCAGGGCTTTTTTTTTTGTGCCAGCACTTTTTTCTCATAACGTGTCCTCCTGCTCCTCATCTCCATCATCTTCACCTTGTAACGACGCGCTGTTATCGTCAAGTGATGCAGCAACGCTACTGCCCGTGGCTGTGTGCAAAATGAGGTTGTTAAGTAAATGTATGTTTGTTTCCGTTTGCCGTTTTCTACTTTTTTGGTAACTGTGAAATTAAAGTTGGATTAGTAATCAAGCCAAACTTTACCACTTCCCCAGAGCACTGAAATCTGAAGCAACTGCAGTGTAAATGTGTTTATTAAAGAAAGTTGTCTTCCTGTTTGTTTCCATAGTGCTTCCATTTTACTTTCAACATCTGGACCATATTGGCAGGAGAGTTGACTACTATGAAAGGCCAGAACTATCTCTCGGATCTTATGAATATGTTGCTACATTGGATTACTGCAGGGTAAGTAAACTGTGGCTTTTAATGTTCCGCACGTTGTAAGATATGCCTTATTCTCCCCCTATCATTCTCTCTTTTGTAACTTGGCCTACAAAACCTTTTCATATCTCCCTGCAGTTGCAAATTATAAGCCTGTGCAGTAAGTGTTGAGGGAGGATGCAGTCTGATACCTTGTACCCCATCAAGCACCTAGGATAAAGATTATTATCGTTATCTTATTGTCCTTAAGTTAGGTTAACGTGACGATAAGTGACTTAACTGAGCTTTCAGCCTCTGACTGTCTTCAGATACCAGTGTTCATTTATTTTTTTACTACATTCAGCTTTAAGTAGGTTTTGCCTTTGCATACGTGGCACCTTGAATACTGTTTGTAACATATCATACATATTCAAATTTGTGTCTTTAATATTGACTGTTTTTAGAGTAGACTAGGGGTAGTCAACTTCAGTCATAAAGAGCTACCAACAGATCAGGTTTTCAGGCTATCCCAGCTTCAGCACAGGTGGTGCAGTCTTCAACTAAGCTACTGATTGAGCCACCTGTGCTGAAGCAGGTTTCTGTATTGAACCACCTGTGCTGAAGCAGGGACTGATTGAGCCACCTGTGCTGAAGCAGGGATATCCTGAAAACCTGACCCATTGGTCGTTCTTGAGGACTGGAGTTGGCTACCCCTGGTGTAGACGGTGTGCATAACCTTTTTTCAACCAGGCCACTTCTTCACCCGTATCCCCCAATTTGTATTTAAATAAGAATTTCCCTTTATCATTCTGATGATTTCGCGAAGAAATTTACTGGACCTTTTGGAGAAATGTTAATGTAAAATAATATTTTGGAAGATTCTTAAAGGGGCTTTTCATGGGGATGATCAATTGTCTATTTTATAACCCAGTTCTTAGCAAGTGGCTAACAATAGCAGTATTGGACAACATACGAGTATATCATAGATTAAGTTGGTGTTCAGAGCCTTCAAACCTCATGTTTCTTGTTGAAGTGCATAGTACACGTAACGTTGAGATATATATTTTATGCATAAATATCTCCTGGGAGGGTACACAACCATAAAAGGATTTGTTTAAGTGTGAGTGACATGGACAGGACTCGTGTGTGTTCAAAACCGAAAAACTTCACCTCTATGCCACGCAATACAGTAACTGGATTTTGCCTGAAGCTGTCTGCAAAAAGGAATATAATGGATTATGTGGTCAGCAACTAAAATAGTTAATAAGTGTAAATGAGTGAAGTTAGTCAATGAGTGCACCACTATGAGGTTTTGAAAGCTCTGTAGCGGGCAGGCTGTATTTTGGAGCTGTAGGTAACTTCAAACATTGACAAACTGGGGATATTCATGTGCTCCTGATCTATTCAGTTGATTACCTGTTCAATTGCAGACAGAGAAAAAGCTGATTCCGATAACTGGAACTTAAAATATCTCAAACTTACAGCAGGAGGCTATTCATGGAGAAAAGGGTGGGAAATGTGTTCAATGTCGTTTACTAATACTGCCATCACTTTTGCCTGACGATGAGTACACTTCATGCCACCTTTAATTAAATGCAGAAAAACAAAGACTTTATAGAGATCTTTTGTCTTCCACCACCCTAATGTAGTCGTTCACTGCCTGAGGTTTCAAAAAGTAGCTGTAAATCGCTTGAAGTACCACTTCAGCTGTCGTGACCATATTTTAGACAAATGTATACCCTACGTTTTTCAAGTGAATGGGCTGTATGATGTCTTCAGGCACAGAAGGTGCGCCATGGAGTAAGATGTTAAATGTAGCAGTTTATGACCCATGCATCGGAATGGAGCTACAGTATAAGGTGTGTTTAAGAACTGAAAATGTCTTGTGGATTTTTTTTGTTTACCATCACCTACTGCTGTGGTTCCCAACTCCAGTCCTCAAGGACCCCTGCCAATCCAGGTTTTAAGGGTAGTCCCACTTTAGCACAGGTGGCCCACTAATTTTGACGGAGCCCTCTGTGCTCAAGCAGGGATAGGCTAATAACCTGCACTGTGAGGTGTCCTTGAGAACTGGAGTCGGGAACCACTGACCTACTGTAAGCGACCATGTTTCCCAAGCTGTGCTGTTTGGTGTCCTATGGAGTATCACTGCTTAGTTAATATGGCCTGTACGACTTGCTTTCTGAAAAATACAAAATCGCCCTTATTTCATGCTCCATTTGTAGTTAATGACAGTCGCAGCAATCACAGTAAACAGCATGACACGTTCCACACCCTGTCCGTGCAAATAACTGCAGGAACACACACTCGAGGCAGACAGCACTTGGCGTGTAAGCACCACAACAAGAAAAATCTCCAAATGCCAATAAATTCATTGTCCTTTGCTAATATGGTTAGAAAACACTCCTGATCTAAAATGGATCTTTCACCGGTAACCCGGAGGGTAATTCCATAATACAAGTGTATATTATGTATTGTTCCAAAGTTAAAATGACAGACAGAAGGCCATAGTCATCTGATATTCATGCATCTGCCTTTCTTTAGTGGACTTGTTCATTTTGCTCCATTCACCAGTAGCAGACACACATTATATGAGTAACTACAAATGGCAAGTTTGGAGAAAAACAAAATGGTGTGGTATCTAGTACTTGTAATTATTTTTCTTAGAAATTGATAAACTTTTTGGTTTTCTTTTAGCTGTTTATGAAGCATATTTGATTTACATTAACAGAACATTTTCACAAAGGTTAAGTTACTTTATCAAACCAATTATGGAGCACATGTGCTCCTCGTCCATGTTTTCAATCAGTTTGGCCCACTCTACGGTGCAATTCAGTAGCGATAAACATCTGTGGTTTTTTCCCTACATGCTTTCCAGCCCTAGAAGAATATTGATGCATACTTCTTTAAGCTTTCAAAATGGTTATCCATTAAGTATCTATAGCCTATAGCGATCATGAACATGTCAGTTTAGTTTAGTGTATTGTGTAATCTGCATAGTCAGTTAAAATATCCCAGTATCATTGTGACTTCAGTGTCATCTGTGAGCATTTCAATTCCCAGCATGTTCACTCCACATAGAGGCCCAAAGGCAATCTGGCTTGCAGACCACTATTTCAGACATGTTTGCATTTTAAGACATTTATCTTTGCAAATGGGAACTTTTATGATTTGAGCTGGCAGCCTTGTAGACCATTTTGGCTCAAAGTCTCCAAATTGCAGTTCTGGAAGTGTCCCGTTTTGATAGTAGAGAGATGTCGGACGCTAGGAAACACCGACGACTCTGCTCACACATCTTACCAATGAGTGGAAATCTGACTTTCACTAATATTATTGCACAAGTAAGTGTTTCCGATACACTACACATAATGATTAGCCTTCCATTTCAGTGAAAAAAGAAAACACGAAGTACATATGTTTCATATTTAGTTCATGTTACCACTCAGACTAATGATGTCAGAGTTAATAAAACAGATGACATTATTTACATTGATGGGGGCAGATGACCAAATTAACCCCTTTGTTGCCAGGAGTGTATTGCAAAGCAAATGAGAAAAGATTACATTTCTTGTTACGGGTTATAATAATTTATAAGGTAGCTTTCCATATACACGTGTGCAATCTGAAAGAGGCAATCCCAGTCGTTTTTATTTTATTTAAAAACAAAAACAAAAAAAAAACATTTTAATACAGGATTGAAGCATGGGGTCTCCAGAACTGAACCCCATTAATTTCAGATCTGGGCACCCCCTGCTTCCGGAGGTACTTACCTTCCTAGGTAGTGCCAGTAGCCACTCTGGGTTTCACTATATGTCTGCATTTCAAAGCTGCCAGCCCCTGTGGGCCAATTGGAAGCTGTGATGTCATCAGGTGCGGCTTCCTACTGGCCCATGTGACGAGGAAGCTGAAAGCTGCAGGAGATACCGGCACCCCCTTAAGAGGTCTATCACCGGAAGCAGGAGCTCCCCGCAGCTGAAATGAAGGGGGGTCAGCTCCGGAAACCCCCTGCTTCAAAAGTATTAAAAAGTGAAGAAAAACTTCTACAAAAAAGAAAAAACTACAACAAAAAAACACGTCTGGAGTTGCTTCTTGAAAATCCGCTGAAAAGAATCAGTGTGCGCTTCATGTTGGGATGTGGTAGTACTGGTAATAATAATAATAATAATAATAATAATAATAATAATAATAAGTGTGTTACCTTGTAGAATGTTGTTTGTTGTGACTTAGGGTAGGGCCAGCATCACAGTTAGTCAGAGATAAAGTTGCACACATGCTTTTGACCTATTTCAGACCCTTTCTTCTTTTTATTGTAGATGCTAGTTTTCACAATGGGCAATCTGCTTATTGCTGCTGCCTTCACTTTCACTTTACATTTGATGCTTTGGTGGCTTTTAAAGTCTAATCACCCCATGCAGAAAAAGATATAAAAAAATATCATGTAGCGTATGCCGTATATAATGTCAGATAGATTAAGGAAGTTTGCTAATAGATTCTTTATTGAACCATAAGCATAAGAGTAGGAATGAGAAGCCTGCTCTGATACTTGGGTAACTTGTCCAGAAAGTATTTGAAGGTGAGACTGGAATCAGGAAAGACTTTGCGTCTGGACTCGAGGGATAGACAATCTAGTTCAATTAACATTTCACAATGGTGGGTGTTGAAGTTTATATAATAAGACAAAATGACATATTGAGTTGTAAAGCATGTCAAGTTAGCTGAGGTGAGTTTGGGGCGCTATACCATACACCAGGGGTGCGCAAGCTTTTCTTGCTGCGCCCCCTCTATCTGCTACGTATCCTCTGGTTTTTCGCGCCCCTCTCTTACCTCAGTGCAGCGTCAAATGATGCTGCGAGGTCGTGTCACGTGACCCGCGGCATAGTTTGACGTCACGTTACCATGGCAGCTGTGATGTCACATGACCACGCTGCGTCATTTGACACCGCGTTGCCATGGTCATGTGTCCTGAAGCCGGCTGAACCTCGGTAAGTAGAGGTTGCAGAGGCCTCGTGCGGTCCCCGGCATTTAATTTAAATGCCTTCGGGAAGAGCGCAGGACCTCAGCAACATCCCACGCCCCTCCAATAAACACTCTCACACCCCCCTGCCATACACTATATTCCCATGATCAATCATTGGCATTAGCATCTGCTGTGCAATGTGCTTTCTGACCAGTGGGCTTAGGCAGGCTTTATTTCTATAAAGTACACCCAGTTTGATAGAGATTTTGGATGTCCGTTTTTCAATATGCAAACCACAGGTTAAATTGGAGTCAAGTCACATACCCATATTTAAAGCTAGTAACAGGCTTGATTGGTGTTTATAGCGAGTTCTAATCAGTAGCTCTGTCATAGGAAGCTTTACAAATGTAGCATTGGTCCCCAGTACCATACAGCTGCATCCACCAGTATTCGACCACATCTCGGGAAAAACATTGAGATTCCGACCAAGAACTTCACTAGGTGGGCCGCAGCCGCTGTAATGTCTAATCGGATTAACACAGGGGGGGTCCCTGCGTTTGAATGGGACTCGCGCTGTGTGAATCCTACCGGGTTCCATCTGTCTGTAAGAGACAGACAGTAAGAGAGAGACTGAATCAGTCACTGTACCTGCGCGGGGGATTATTTTCAGGTCCCGAGTTACAGGCCCTGTTTGGGGTGCCGGTATCCCGGCGGCCATGTTTAAATTTTCCTGCGTCACGGCCCACGTGATCGGGGGATTTAAACCAAGCTGAGGGATTCCGGCACCCCATAACGGGGCCTGTAACTCGGGAAGCAGGGGGTCCCCGGACCTGAAATCAATGCGGTTCATCTCCAAAGACCCCGTACTTCGAAACTGTAATTTTGAAATAAAATAAAAGCAGCTTCATTACCTTAGCAGCTTACAGGCAATGATGGGGTTAAGGCAGACAACCAGGTTTATTGGGGGCAGGGTGAGTGAAGAGGGTAATTGCCCCAGGGTGGGGGTTAGGCCTCTCGCCCGCTGAATAACTCACTTATATATATTGCTGCATCTACATGTTTTGCCACTTATAGATCTGTGGAATATATTTCTAATTTTATCAGAGTTGATCCAAGAAGGATCAGAAAGGTTCCCCCTATTGTTAGCACTCCATGCTGGAAAATAATAGATGGACAATAGTAGTCCAACAGTATATCACTGTAAGTAGGTCTATTAACCCATAGAAGAACCGGAATAACCAAAATAATAAAGTTTTATAAAATGTCAAATAAAGATTAAAAACATATATGTGATATTAAAAATCCCCATAGTGGAGTGGCTTATAGAGCAGTTAGCAAAATTAAGTGTATCTATTTGAAATAAATTCAAACTGCTTTATTTCAAATAGATACACTTACTTTTGCTAACTGCTATATAAGCCACTCCACTATGGGGATTTTTAATATCACATACTGTATATGTTTTTAATCTTTATTTGACATTTAATAAAACTTTATTATTTCGGTTATTCCGGTTCTTCTATGGGTTAATAGACCTACTTACAGTAATACTGTATACTGTTGGACTACTATTGTCCATCTATTATTTTCCAGCATGGAGTGCTAACAATAGGGGGAACCTTTCTGATCCTTCTTGGATCAACTCTGATAAAACTATCATATTATCCTCCCAAGCACCTGCTTATATGTTTATTCACTTTGTTCTGAATTATATGGTGTAAGCCAGGGGGGCGCAAACTTTTTTCCTTGCGCCCCCCTGCCGGCGGTCCCCTCACTCCCGCGCCCCCTAACCCCCACTTACCTGCGCTCCGGCGTCATGACATCACGTTGCCATAGCAACATGACGTCACATGACCTCGCGGCGTCATTTTGACGCCGCGTTGCCATGGCGACGCAGGAAGGAAGCCGCAGGAGCCTAGGTAAGTAAAGGTTTACAGAGGTCCTTAATTTAAGTGCCTGCGGGAAGCGCACGGGGCCTCTGTAATCCCCGCGCCCCACCGCCGGCAGTCTCGCGCCCCCCTGGGGGTCGCGCCCCCCAGTTTGTGCACCGCTGGTGTAAGCGGTCTCATCCATCTGAATATATTTCTAAACACTATTTAGTCTTGTTCTGCATGCATGCTTTTTGTACATTTGTGCAAATTATGTATCTTTTGTAGTAGTACTAGGTAGGTTTGTATTGCCTTTATACCAGTTGTATTGCTACTTATTTAGAATATATCTGTGGTTCATACCTTTTTGGTATTTATGACCGGCCGGTCGTGACTTATTTGGGCACTTTTATGTTCCCAATGCAGTCCTTTTGTACTAGGATTATTTTGAGTGAGTATCTCTTTTTTGTATCATCATTTAGGTTTGTTGTCTGTGTATTTACAATATATTTAGGAGGTTTTTCTTGTTTGGTTCCATGTGTTTGTCATTTTAGAATTTATATTAGATGTGTTATTGATTTGAATGAAAATTATTTTGTACTTTGGACACATCTTTTGTTGAATATGTAATTGATATATCTTCTTATTGGGTTTCCGCCAGTTCTGTTACTCAAGCAGATATTATCTCGTTTAGTGATATCATTCATTATCAGCGGAGTAGATTGCGGTATACATTTTGTGTGTTTTATTTATATATATATATAATTTATTATTTTTTTTTAATAATGAACTCCCGATAGTCCCAGCCTGTAAGCCCTATATTAAAAAGAAAAGGCAGAACGTTCAGGCTTAAATAAGCTTATTATGATTCCTGGAGATGTTACAAACACTTGATTAAGTACAAAAACATACCAAGCCAGCAACTCTATTATATAAATATATTATAGTGTTTAGTTACATATACACTAAAATATCTCCTCTTGCCTTTTCATGGGATGGTTTTATTTTTAAAATCTGATGCTTTGTTCACAAGATATAAGTGTTTATACTGAAATATTAGGTGTCTGGGAGGTCAAAATGGATGTCTCCACAGAACACAGTGAAGTCTAAAGATTCCCATGGTAACCTCAGACACTAGAGATTTAGAAAATCAATGATTTTGTAAACTAAAAGAGTAGGAAACGTTGAGAGGGAAAGATTCTGGCGTAATAGGAGTGAACTAATATAGGCTTCTGGGGGTATTTCTGCTTTAAGGGATTTTTTAATTTAATAGATGTTCTCTGCCTGTTTACCTTAACTCATTTTATCTCCATATTCTCCAGCTATCAACGAGCACGTTGTGTGTTATACAGGAGCGCAGAACGTGATCTCCCTTAGAAAAACGAGCAGGAAGATAATGATGTGCAGATGTAGCCAGACTTACTGTCCTTATGGCTGCTGCCAAAAAAAAAGGGGGAACCCCATGTCCCGCCATGGCCACAAGGACAGCAAGTACAAGCAGCCCTGATGGATACTGCTGCAGGGTTCCATGCCTTTGAGTGGGAACCCACAGCGTTAATACTTTGCTTGAATGGGCCATCTGCAGGGAGAGAAATACCACTACTTTCCTTTCAGATGAGCTGCACTGCAGTATGCAGCCTCTCTGTCTGGATCCAGGTCCCCGGTAGGCAGGGCTGTAGTTGCTTCCCTCTTGATGATGTGAATGTCCTTTTTATGAGGCTCTACATCATCAGGGGGAGGCTATATGGCCATATTTGGGCATCTACATCGTCAAGGTGGCTGGACAGGACACGTAACACTGTACTCTGGGCCACTAGAGCTGTACCCACTATGCAGCCACACCAGAGCAGTGCAAAGCACCGCACAGAGGGCAGTAAGTCTGGCTACACCTGCAGCTGCTACGTCATGGGGTCCCGGTAGTGTCAAGACCCCATGACATAGTTGCTATGTCTAAAGGGCACCCAAAGGGTTAAACATAATTACCCTTCTCCCAAATACTATTAATTGCGATTCGCGTTGTTTTTTTTTATGCAGAAAAACAAACCTCCGAATCCACCGGCCTTCATCTTCATGATAGACGTGTCCTACAATAACATAAAGAACGGGGTCGTCCAGCTGATATGTGAGGAGCTGAAGACTCTCTTGGACAGACTTCCAAGGTAATCACTAAACATACAAGCAGTGCTACAAACCCCATCTATTGTATGAATTTAATATGACTATGAAATGGCTAAAAAGAAAATCCTAATTCGGTTCTCTTCTAAAGAAAATAATATAGACCGGACATTATGATTTGCCGTTTTAATACGAACATTGGGACGGTGTTCAGTTACTCTTCAGCGGCTCTCACTTCATATTGCTGCTGCGACAACTGTTGATTTATTTTTCATTTTAAATGAGCAGGTCATACTATAATTTGTAATAGGGGGAGCTAAAGAGTGAAGTTTGGTAAACAAATTCACAGAGGAGTTATGATTATTGCTGCTTTAACGCACCTTAATTGAGACATATAATTTAGCCACCTGCTGCCTAATAGTGTAAAGTAATCAAAGGGGAGGTAATGGAAATAGATTTGAGTTAATTTGTGTTTCAATGACATAAGAGCAGTAGTTAAGTTGTGGGTCTCAATGACTGTTTGCAGGAGCAGATAATGATGGCACTGATAATCGCTTGGAATAATAACTGCTTTTCTTTTGATACTATTATAAGGTAAATCTAACTGGCCTATTAAAAGAAAAAATGAAATTGTGCAGTTGTCCTATGTATGGAATACGCCAGCGGTGCGCAAACTGGGGGAGGGAGAATTTCTAGGGGGTGCGTGGGCGGTTACAGAGGCCCCACGCTCTTCCCCACGCCATGTAACTTAAAGGCGTGAGGCCTCTGTAACTCACTTACCTGCTGCCAGCCGGGTCTTCAACGACGCGTCACCATGGCAACACAGCGGCAGATGACGTCACGGGGTCGTGTGACATCACGCATCGCCATGGCAACGCGCGGCAAATGCCGCAATGGCGTCACGTTATATGCCGTCACATGACCCACGACGTCATTTCACGCTGAGCCATTGGGAGAGGGGGGGGGCGAACGCTGCGGCTCCCGGGAAGGGGCCGCAGCACAAGAAGTTTGCGCACCCCTGGAATACGCAATCTTTTTTGTTGTCCTTACCCAGGCATTTAACCACAATGCTGCCACCTGGATGTCCCATTTCCCAAAGCCTTTTGTTGTTCTGTAGCTACAGTATTACTTTTGTACCCCAAGTGGACGTAACAGGGCGGTACTGTACATTTCAAACCCTAACAGGGGGTTAACTGCCCCTGACTTGTATGGTGTGTTAACCATTAATGGACCTTCAGTGAATTTACCACAAAGTGTCTGTTCCCCTGAACAACCTCATCGCTTATTATATATTGTACATTCACTTCCAAAAATTCCTACATGCATTAGCACCATCTTTTGTCCAAAGGTAAGTACTGCAAGAAAGCCATGTATTTCTATCTTAATATTTGCACATACGGTATAAGTGTATATTCAAGCAGCAAAACATATGAAATCTTATGTTTTTGTTTTTGTTTAAATAAATGAGTTCTGTAGTATTGGATAATAATGGCTGTTTTTTTTTGTTTTTAATTCATCTCTTAATGCCATTTTTAATGAGTTTTAAAGCATCTTTTGCGTTCTATAGCAGACTTTAGCCCACCTCCCCAGCAGTGCAAGATGTTTGCAACACTTTTCTATTTATGATAATGTGTTGCCAATATTCCCAGCAGTTTGAGCTGCAAACTGTAACAATTGGTAATGTTACACGTAGTAATATAAGGATACATTGTTGCGGCTGAGTTACACTAACTGAAGGTGGCCATTATTAGGCACACAATCAGGATTTTTACAGATTTATAACAAGAGCACCAAACAATTAGCATCTTAGGTAAAAATGTATATTTATACATTGTCACATGCTTTACATATACAAATAAGGAAGGAAAAAAAGGGGTTATGTAGTATTGCTGCTTTCACAGGTATGTTCCTGATGTTGAAACTCTCTGTATAAGACTGAATCTGGCCTTGTTGAATTGATATATAAGTTAGTATGTTTGAATGTAAAAAGTATTTTTTTTTTTTTTCCTCTTAACTCTGTGCTGTTAATTGACCAAATGGAACAAGGTGACTGATTGGGGAGGGGGAGGGTCATGTGACCTTTTTTTTGTGTATAATACTAACAGCTCAGCTGCATTGGGCAGGAACTGCATTAGGCAGTGAGGCATTTAAAGTGAGCTTTTTAAGTGATACAGTTAGACTACAGTTGGACTAGAGGTGACTGGGGACTGCTTCTTTCTGCAAACTCTTTAACTCAAGACAACAAACGGTAAGCTATTCAGATCACACTATGATCCCAAGCTTGTTAGCCTGCATAGTTTAACCCCCCACCCCTTTACAACTTCTTTCACTGCAGCCTCTCCCAAAACTGACTGCACAAAACACTGAAACCCTAGCATTGCAATGCAGCAAAACACTTGACAAGGTACAGGCCCACCCCTGCTGTTTAGTCTGCACACACTCACTCTGCTCACAACAGCTCCTTGCAGCACTGCCTACCTCTGGCATCATGAACCTGCTATGTCTTCTAACTTTTTTCTTTCTCCTGGTCTCATGGAGATGTTACTCCCTCTATCCACTACAAACTCCTCCCTCCTGGCCCACACCCAACATCACCATACACCCTGGACTACTCAAAAGCCTTTCATTATCTATGGAATGTTGGTGGAGAACTCTAAAAACCAGCACACCAACCACTGCTCACTCTAATGGAAAACACCACAAATTTACAACTTGTAAACAACTACCCAAATTTCTTCTCATACTATTACTCTCTCTAGCAGGTGATATTGAAACTAACCCAGGTCCTCCCATTTCAGCTCTGCCCCATGCCCCTGAGAATTCCACCTTTAAATTCCAAAAAGGGCTATCTGTCGCCCATACTGCACCGACACACTTTATTCGAGCAAATACCCAGTATGTACCTGGCAGATACCTGGAATGCGCCGCTCCTCACCTCTGACAAGCCCCGTTGCGTTTGCCTTCCCAGCCTGGGTTCATGCCTGGCTGACGGGCGGCTGATCTGTTAAATGATAATGATTAGGATTTAATAGGCTGCAATGCTTCGCGTGTCTACCAGATGGCATAAATTCATGAATTGTAATGCAGTATATATATATATACTGTGCAGTATTGCAGCCAGCGGGAATAAAATGCTTCAATCCCTGCCTGGAAAATAACCCAATGCACTCGGGCAGAAAACAATCACAAACCTCAATACACCCGGGTATACCCGAATTCGTGGGACTAGCCAAGCTCGAATAAAGTGTGTCGCCAGTGTATAAACATCCGGAGCTTGCTGCCCAAACTGGATGAACTAAGGGCATGGTGCCTTATGCATAAACCCAAAGCCATCGTTCTTACAGAAACATGGCTATCCTCTAAAACCCCTGATGCAAATATCGCCATTCAGGGATACTCCATTTTTAGGAGAGATAGGTCAAAGATAGGAGGAGGGGTGTTATTTTATATTGCAGACACCTTACAATTTACACTGCTACATTGCCCACCAAGTCCACCCTCTTTTGAAACTCTAGTTGGCAAAATCTGCCTCCCCTTTTCTAAGCCCATCTTGCTTGCTGGCATCTACCGCCCCCCTAAAGCCCCACTACAATCCTTGACTGATATCACCCAATTTCTTGCCTCCATTTCCTCTCTGAATGAGAAGAGTGAGCTGCTAGTTCTTGGGGATTTCAACTTCAATTGGCTTGACCCTAAAAACCACAAAATCCAGATACAACTCAAGTCACTTAACCTATCGCAACTCATTTCCCAACCGACACGAATAAACCTGAAGTCGCATAACCATTCCTTGCTAGACTGGATTCTCTCCTCAAACCCCAGCAGAATCCAATCCTCTGGCATCCTTCCTGACATTTTCAGTGACCATGCAATAGTGTACTGTGTAAGGAAAATTAAACCGCCCCATTCAAGCCCCAAAGTTCTCCTCACTAGAACATTTAAAAACTTTAACCCACAACAGTTTCTGGATGACCTTACCAACTGCCCATGGCACAGAATCGATTTAATCCCCGACCCTGACTCTGCGCTCGACTATTTCCAATCCGAGTTCTTAAAACTCTGTGATACCCATGCTCCACTACGCAAAATAAGGGTACGGGGGGCCCACCTTCCATGGGTTACACCTGACCTTATAGCACTCTACCAGTTCAGGGATGCCTTGTGGAAAAGCTACAAAGTAACTGGCACTACCAAGGATCTCAATCACTACAGATGCCTGCGGAACGTGTGCACAAGGCAAACAAGGCATGCAAAAGCACAATATTACTCTGACAATCTCCTCCAGAATACATCAAACCCAGCTAATTTCTGGAAGGTTATCAACAATATATTCCAGCCTCCTAACCATCAACAACCAAGTAATATCACTAAGGGGGATATTACTCTGACAAACCCCACTGACATTGCAAATGCATTCAATGATTACTTTGTGGGGTGTGCCACTAACTTATTAGCGAAACGCAGCACAAACCCCAAACCTGAATCTCATCCTGGGAGTACCCCTATAGTCCCACCACCTCCCAACACTGCCCACAATTTTCAATTTAGCCCAGTATCTGAAGAGGAGATTACACAAGCGCTCCTCAAACTAAAACTAAGCAGCCAATGTGGACCCGACTTACTACAATCTAGGTTCCTACGACTTGGTGCCCCAGCCATTGCCAAACCAATTGCGTCCATAGTCAACTCTATCCTGTCTGCAGGCCATATCCCTAAGACCTGGAAAACTGCCAGAGTTGTCCCAATCTTCAAAAGTGGGGACAAAAACACTGTCTCAAACTACAGGCCAATCTCACTTCTCCCAATTCTATCCAAAGTTATGGAAAAATGTGTCCACTCCCAATTAAGCGATTTCTACACCAAGACAAATTTCCCTAGCCAATTCCAGTCTGGGTTTCGTCCCAAACACTCCACCGTAACTACCCTGCTAAAAGTTTGCAATGAAATCCAGTGTGGAATGGAACGGGGACAACTCACTGGTGCAGTATTCCTAGATTTTGCAAAGGCTTTTGACACAGTTGATCATGCTATCCTGCTTAACAAACTCCAGAGCTCTGGAATAGGGAAGCATGCATTAAACTGGTTTCAGTCCTACCTATCAGGAAGATCCCAACATGTGTCCATCTCAGGCTCTAACTCCAACCCCCTGGATATCACTTGTGGTGTCCCGCAAGGCTCTGTTCTGGGGCCCCTACTCTTCTCAGTGTTCATTAATGATCTTCCCACAGCTTGTAAGGAAGCCTCAATACACATGTATGCAGATGACACAATCCTGTATGCACACAGCCATAGCCTCTCTGACCTTCAACACATACTTCAGTCTGACTTTTTGAGACTCGAAAACTGGATTTCCCAAAACAAACTGTTTTTAAACACTGACAAGACTGTAACAATGGTATTTGGGACCAAGACTAAATTTGTAAAGCTTCCAGTGACTGAGCTCCTGATTAGAACCAACGCTAAAACCACCCTAACACCTGTCACTAGTTTTAAATACCTGGGCTTATGGTTTGACTCCCACTTAACATTCGGGATGCACATTGATACCCTGACAACCAAGACCTATGCCAAACTAGGGGTACTTTACAGGAACAAATCCTCCCTAAGTCTCCTGGTCAGAAAGCGTATTGCACAGCAGATGCTAATGCCAATTATTGACTATGGAGACATAGTATATGGCTCGGCTCCTCAAACCCACCTTAGCAAACTTGACACCCTCTACAATTCAATTTGTCGTTTTGTTCTCCAATGCAACACCAACACACATCACTGCGAAATGCTCAAAGAACTAGATTGGTCATCACTAGAGTCTAGGCGCAAAGTTCACCTTTCCTGTCTCACCCTCAAATACTTTCTGGGCAAGCTACCCAGCTACCTGAACAAGCTCCTCACCCCTACCACATGCAGTACCTATCACCTGAGATCAGACTCCAAAAGACTATTCATGGTCCCAAGACTCAACAAAGTATCCGGACGTTCCTCCTTCTCCTTCCGTGCACCCCAAAACTGGAACAACCTACCAGAGACTCTCATATCCACCACCAGCTTAAGTTCTTTCAAATCTAAGGCTGTCTCACACTTTAATCTGGTCTGTAACTGTTTCATACGCTCATAATATATATTTTCTTTAACTGTGCATGCAATGTCTTGTATATAAATGTATACCTTGTTCATTTATGTAACTGTATTTGTAACCATGTATTATTTGTTTTACTCTGTGCCCAGGACATACTTGAAAACGAGAGGTAACTCTCAATGTATTACTTCCTGGTAAAATATTTTATAAATAAATAAATTCAACTCAGCCAGCAGAACTTAAAGCTGCAGATCAAGCAATATCCTACATGTGTGTTTTTAATAAATCAGTTCTGTACTATGAGAAAATACTTGTAGCATTTAAAAAAAAAAAAAAAAAAAAATATATATATATATATATATATATCTCATGGGGCAGGGCTCAGCATTATGATAAGTTATTGCAGTGTCAGTTTCTGCCAGTGTATAGGGGTGTTGTACAGTATCACATTTTAAAGGAATGTAATTCCATATTTTCTTATTCAGCCAGTATTGATGCTTTAAGTAAGGTCTACTTTGTGTTGACAAGAAGACTTGGGTTTGAGAGTGCATTGCTTGTAGTCTCCTCTTCTAAAAACAATGTGTATTATCAGATGGCAGGACAGCATAACTATGCAGGGACCCCTTAGGAAGGAGCTATGTTAATTGAAAGAGGAAAGGTAGTAATTTGTGTAACATATTTGAATGTTGCAAGCCTAGACACAGCAAAACCTGGTCATTACAAACAAACAAGGTGGGATCTGAGTTCTGGGAAGGAGTCAAGATCTCACTGACATTAACTTTACCTGTCATTGTCCAAGGCAGCATTGGGAACAAAAATGCTATTTTTTGTAAGCTCTTGAATTGGCATGAAAATAATACCATCAGATAATAGCCCCATGCAGCTTCCCTGACTCTAAATGTTTTTTTGCATGTAGTATGTTGTCAGGGTGGGTGAGTGACACTTGGGTGGGTGAGTGACACTTGGGTGGGTGAGTGACTGACACTTGGGTGGGTGAGTGACTGACTCTTGGGTGGGTGAGTGACTGACACTTGGGTGAGTGAGTGACTCTTGGGTGGGTGAGTGACTGACACTTGGGTGGGTGAGTGACTGACACTTGGGCGGGTAAGTGACTGACACTTGGGTGTGTGACTGACACTTAGGTGGTGGGTGACACTTGAGTGATTGACTGACGGGTGGGTGGGTGACTATGACTGACTGTGGGTTGGTGTCTGTGTTCATTCACCATCACACACTCTCTCACACTCTCTCTCACACACACTCACACACACTCTCACACACATTCTCACACTCAGACACTCTCACGCACACTCTCACACGCACACTCAGACACACTCACACTCTCTCACAAACTCACTCACACACAATCTCGCATACATATGGGGGAAATCGGAGCGGGGGGAATCGGAACAGGGAGCATGGAGGCAAGGGGGAAGCAAGAGAGGCATGGAGCATACTGGTACTTACCACTTGCTCCATGCAGGAAGAGGCGGGCCTCACTTTGCCAGCTCGTATAGAGCTTGGTGCGGGCCAAAAAAAAAATCCTGGCTCCATGCCAGCACGGGCAGACAATCGGGGAGGGGAGTGCAGCACGGACCAGCCAATCAGGAGAGGGGGGAGGTTTTTTTTTTTCCTTTGCAGAGAAGCGCGCACTAAATCCTGTCACCCCGTGGTGACCGGGCGACCAGATTTATCGAGGGGCACGGCCGCACAGGGGGCCCGGAAGGCCGGGCCCCCTGATTCACGGGGCCCGGATGCCAGTAACTGCTGCCCCCCCCCCCCTGTTGGCGGCCCGGTATGTTGTTGTTAGTGAAAGTTTACTAAAGCTCCATGTCCTTGACTAGTATGTGCAAAATGCCTAGGCAACTACAGTACCATTTACCTTTTTACAGGTGCCAGCACAACATTGCAAACACCTCCTTGTGTAATGTGTTCTGGGCAGCACACGTCTTTACTAAGGACTGCTGCATTTAACCATTTTTTGTTGGAAAAGCAAAAGTAATCCCCCTCCAGAAATCATTTCGACCTTGGTTCATATAACCTTCCTCCCAAAACACAGACCAAAGAAAGTCCTACTAATGAAGAAGTCGACAATATTTTTTTCAAAAATAGTTTTGCTGACGGTGATTTCTTTGTCAATTTCTGGTTCTTATTTAAGTCCAACCCTGAGAACCTGTTTGTTAAGGCTTGACCTGAAGGAAAGTTTGGTTCAAGATTCGCTAAGCTTACACCCCTCCAGACACTGGAAAAGGGGCAGAGAGACAGAGAGATGAGAGAGAGACCTAATGTATTTAGTAGAGGATCCATTTACTTATGTGCCTCTGAGTCAGAGGTGGGCAACTCCAGTCCTCAAGGGTCAACAGGTCAGGTTTTCAGGATATCCCTACTTCAGCACAGGTGGCGCAATTAGCCAGTCTTCGACTGAGCCACGGATTGAGGCGCTTGTGCTGAAGAAGGAATATCCTGAAAACCTGACCTGTTGGTGACCCTTGGGGACTACAGCTGCCCACCCCTGTTCTAAATAGATTCATCTATGTTCCACACAGGGAGATACCTGAGAAATATGGTAATTTAAATATGTAAATTAGGTTACTAAGCAATAAAGTAATATTATTTCCTGATGTTAAACTTAATGTCGCTTAGTGGATAGGGGTCTGTTATGTTTTAGCTGCATGTCTTGTTAACACGAACGGACATTAAACACAACGCTTCTATTGTAACGGGAGTAAATTCTGGTTAACGTCATGTTTTGGTGTATTTAGTAAATACAGTGTTATGATTACCACCCAATATATTAGGTGGATATAACCTAAATAGGTTAACTGAGCTTATTGAATCTGGGTGGAAGAGTTGCCGTTTCAAATGATACCGGAAATAATAGCTGTATTTTTATTTTAGGAGGCATCATTTGCTATTAAAACATACAACCTAACCCTGTTAGTTTTTCTGGAATATACAAAATGGCTTATATCATATTTCAAAGAAATACCATCACTTGGTAAATAAAAATAATTTCTGTGGATTTTTTTTTAATAGCGGGATAAATAGTTGTTTACATTATATTTCCTTTCCAACATTTATCATAAACAGTTCTTAATTAGATACTGGAACAGGGATAGACAGACCTATTTCTTAGATGGCCCATTTATGTGCCTCTAAATAGCCTAGAACGAATATTAAAAGAGCAACACAACCTACAATGGTTTGTATAATAGCTGTCTAAGCAGTGATAATGCTGGGCAATAAAGCAAACTTAGAATGGTTTCACGTCATACAAGGAGGATTTGATTTCCTGTTATCTTTGCAGCATAACACCTCTAAAGAGTCAAGGCACTTATGGCCACATTCAGTTGATCAGATAATTTGGTGCACACTTAGTAAATATGGCCCTCGGTGACATGCCCATATAACCTTCCTTACCCGGCTCTAAAGGAGTTCACATCAGATTAACTATTCACATTGGCAATGCTGAGTCACTTGTACCTTTTCAGGGTGCTGGGTATGTGCAGACTGGCCGTGCAGGAAGGGATAGGAAAAAGATGGGTGCCAGGAACTTTTATGAAACAAAAAAAGGTGCTTTATTTGACAGCCATCAATAACACTCCACAGACATTGACTATTGGGTACTTGAAAAAAACCTCATTATAAACTTTAGCATTCTAGTTTTCATCCCCTGGTAGCTCTCAATCCTACACTGGGGAGGTACTTAACTTGTTACCCATAGTAGGGGATCAATTGGCAGTGTCTTGCATGGGATTAGTAATGCTCCACCACTTGTTGGATGAGCCTTTACGATATACACTTTGGGCTCCTGAATTAGTAACCTGCATTGCATGCTTCCACCATAACTACTCGATCAGGAATGGGCAGAGAACCTCTTCCGGTTGGTAATTCCTTACCAAGAGTATGCTGCATCCTTATCAATAAGGCACAATCACGAGCCCTTACTACTGGTGCTCACTTAGATCAGGGCACGTTTCCTAACGTCAAAATAGCAAATGGTGACAGGATACATCTTAATACACTTAAATATACACAGAAACCTATTTACAGGACTCACGACGAGGACCCCAGTCAAAACTCTGAAAACCCTGCTTATAGAGATTAGGGTGGAACTATATACTGTATACCCTCTAACTCCCTAGAGTGACCATCATGAGTCAGAAGACATACGGGGGTGGGGGGGCAATACCAGACAGCCCACCCAGTTAACCTTGTCTAGAACTAGGATTCCACAAAGAGGGTGCTACTAAAGATATATGGTTAAAAAATAGATATAATACACAGTGCGCTCAACTTAAATTCTACAATGTGATAATTAAGTGTGCTAATAAATATTACTTAATGTGAAAAACGAATGTGATATAATCCCAAATACAACCATCTAGTGTAAAGAGGATGGCAGCCTTAGGACAATATAACAAGTCTATCCAACGACTTGTAACAACAATATGAACAAATTAACAATAAAGTCCTGGCGCAAATATCATAGAGAATACCAGTCCTTTAGAGGAAATGGGGAGGGTAGAAAAAATGGAATCCGGGTCAGTCCTGTTCACACTGTTTATTTCTTTTTACGGAGTATTCTCTTGTTCCTATTCTCTGATCTCGGTGTTCTGCAAAGGAAAAATACAAAAACAAAAGACCATTGCGCAGTATCCTCTGAGTGATATATACACCTCTCCCCGGCTACTAACTACTTACAGCAAGGCTGTAGGGAATGGACACTGATTGGGATCTTTGCCTCAGGTTCCAGGTAGCCACAGTATGCACCGGATCACTCCACACCACTTTTGGTCTTCAGATATCCATCCACTCAGATAAAAGTACCCAAAGGATATAGAAGGCAAACATGGTGCAAATACCGCTAGTATATAAAAATGTATTAAAAAGACAGAACCGAAACACCACAAGGTGTCACACTCACATTTAAAATGTGATGGTTGAACCATCTTCAACGTGCCGTCCGCTGCCTGTAGGTTTCAAGCTGCATACACTAGTTGCTGGGGTAAGATCCCTTCCTCCCTCCTTCTCGCTGCCGCGACTCCAAAGAGATCATCCCCCCGATGTAAATGCTACTAGGTTGCTGCTCTCTTCCTACGTGTTCGGAGTGACGTCACCAATTAACTCCACCCTGCGCGTTTCGTAACTTAGCGCGTTACTTCGCCAGGGGTGTGTGACTGGAGGGCTGCCACCTCTTCTAAATAGTTGTTTTCTGGCTACTGATTCAATGCATATAAGTTCTGAAGAGAAAATAAAAAGCAAACGCGTGTACAGGGCCCTGCGCGGCCTCCCCACACAAAATGCAATACCCCACTCCCCTCATACACTTACCTTTCTGGTGGTCTCAGGCCTATGGTGCCCCGGCTCTCCTCAGTTGCTGCAAGCTTCTCTCCCATGCTGGGCATCCTGCCGGGCCTGCCGCTCTCCCACCGGTGCTGGCCGGAAGCTGGGCTCGCTCACAAGTCGGGCCCAGCTTCCGGAGCGCACCAGCGAAAGAGAGAGGTCCACAAGACCTGGGGAGACCCGGGGACCGGCGGCAACCAGAACCCCTTCTCCCTGTCATCGGACCTGCACATGCATGATTGTTTTTTTTTGTGTGTTTTTTTTAGAAATGCTTTCTTATGGTTTCCTGAAAGGGAAAAAAAATCTCTGTGAAGGATTACAACATTACAAAAACATGTACGATCTGTTTCCAGACAAAATTCACATTAAAAGAAGAGTTATTTATTTGCTGATAAAGGTTCTCCCATAAATAAGCGCCTAAGACATGCAGAGAAATAATGCTTCTCACGCAGAATAGACTCGTCTAAACCCCCTCATTGGTAGGCATGAGCTGCTTTTGGCTGGAGATCATACAGAGAATGTAATTGCTGTCTTCCATCTGTCTCAGAATCAGCCCAGTGATTGCATCTTCAGATCCATGCACGATTTTCCATTTCATACATATTTTCATTTCTTTAATCTTTACCGTCGTTTCCTCCGTAAGGTTCTTGCTAAACTCATTTATCCTCTTAGGTCCAATAAAGGAATGTGGTTTGCCTGCAAATTCTCAAACCTCTTCTGCTATGTATTATTTTGCCTCGTACATAGCTACACCGCGCATTTATCTTGATGAAGAATACAAAATGACAGATGTACTGTAGACGTGTTATGTTCAATGTCAATGTGTGATAATGTCTTATTTTACAACTTAATAATAATAATAGCATGTTCTCGTATAGCGCTGCTAGTTTTACGTAGCGCTTTACAGAGACATTTTGCAGACACAGGTCCCTGCCCCGTGGAGTTTACAATCTGTGTTTTTGGTGCCTGAGGCACAGGGAGATAAAGTGACTTGCCCAAGGTCACAAGGAGCCGACACCGGGAATTGAACAAGGTTCCCCTGCTTCAAACTCAGTGCCAGTCAGTGTCGTTACTCACCGAACCTCTCTTTCTCCTTCTGGGCAGCGCGCTCATTGAAGATGTTAGAAGTGGCTGAATTTAAAAATAAAATTTAAAAAAAAGGCAAATAAAAATATCACTTGTAAGCACATTTACATGTCTCAGACAGGTCTGTAAACTTGTCATATTTTATCTTGCCATACAGTGCATCCACTGCAGCCAGGGATTCTGGGAAATGACATGCAAATGAGTGCACAGTATCACCTTTAAAAAAAAAAAGAAAAACAAGAAGCCAGAACACACACAACTTGTGCTTGGATGTAATGGGCAAGTCAATGTGTTGCAAATCCCAGGGGTCGCAGAAGATGTTTTTTCCCATAGAGAATGTTGACATATTCTAATAAAAAACGTCATACGCTTGCACTCTTGTTGATCCGGGTTGCAATGATCACTCTGGTGAAAATAAACGTAATTTGTCCTGCACATCAGAACATCCACGTGTACGGTCAATAAAATGCGTTTTCTTATTTGTGTTTTATAGCATGTTGTTCATTGCCACAGTATATAAATCGTATTTGTGCAGCATTTATTTTCTCAATTATCTGAGGTTTTTTTTTATAACAAGTGATCTAGACCAGGGGTGCGCAACATTTTCAGCTCGCGCCCCCGTCTGTGCTCCCCCTTGCCTGCACCCCCCTCCTTACCTGCTCTCGTGCTCCACGTGTCATATGACGTCATGCGACGCATTGCCATTTGAATGGCGCCGTGTTGTCATGGCGACGCGTCACTGAAGAGCAGGCTGAGAGCAGGTTAAGGATATTGCAGGGGCCTCGCGCCTCCCCCGGCATTAAATTGACATGCCTGGGGAAAGAGCGCATGGGCTCTGCAACTGCCATACCCCCCCCTAGAAAATCCTGCACGCCCCGCAGTTTGTGCACCCCTGCTATAGGCCATGGGGTCTTTTATCAATTCAAAAATGTGGGTCAACAATTGCTTCAGATAGATCAATGAAAA
Source organism: Ascaphus truei (assembly GCF_040206685.1). Taxonomy (NCBI): domain Eukaryota; kingdom Metazoa; phylum Chordata; class Amphibia; order Anura; family Ascaphidae; genus Ascaphus; species Ascaphus truei. The sequence continues at coordinate 445,078,314 of NC_134483.1, forward strand.
AAAAAATCTATTGCTTTTAAGTGTGAATACTTCCTTTGAAACGTATGGACTAAACTAACTCTATGTGTCAAATGTGAAACACAAACTGTGTATTTGGGGACTAGATCTTTTAGTGCAGGGGTGGCCAACTCCAGTTCCCAAGGACCACCAACAGGTTCAATCAGTGACCCAGACTGATCAACCGGTGCTGAAGTAGGGGTACCCTTAAAATCTGACCTACTGGTGACCCTTGAGGACTGGAGTTGGCCAGCCACTGTTTTAGAATAACCACTCTGTACATTTCTCAGAAGTACTTTTAAAGGGGAAAATCCGTCCCATGACCAAAGTGAATGAATAACAGAGACGTGTTTAACCCTTTAAATCCCCCTCTAGAACAGAGCGGTCCCATGACTGTGATGGCCCTTAAGCCAGACACGGAGGAGGAGTCCTCTTCAATTGGCCGTCACCGCTAAGCTGCAAAAAGAGCACTCTTTGGTTGTAACGTAGCCACTATGTCATGTGGCCCCTGGGGGGACAATCCTATAGCGTAGTGACTATCTTGGGGGTACTTAAAGAGTTAAGGAGCTACATCTGGGCTCCCCACCTCCTGTTATCTTTGTTGATTCTCTGATGAGGACAGGGTGGGATGAGGGTAAAGATTGGAAAACACTTCACTGTTCAGAGGTCCTTAATGTATGCAATTTGTAATTCCAAAAACAATATTTTCTATTAGCATGGTTATATTTATTTAGGGTAGCCTTTTTTCTGGCCAGCTCCATGGGATTGCATCTTTTAAGAGTTTCATGTCGAGTGAGTCATTTGACAATGTGTCAGAAATAATTGAAATGCTCAAATCTTTGTATTTATGAGTTGAAGTCTCGGATGAGTCCGAGCTACAGGCATTGCATGTCCGTCTGCTACTGAACGCCTTCATTTCCAGTGTTCTCTCTTTGCCCGCAGAGAGGAGAATGCAGAATCGTCTGCTATTCGGGTTGGATTTGTCACTTACAACAAGGTTCTACACTTCTACAATGTGAAGAGTAGCTTGGCACAGCCGCAGATGATGGTGGTTACAGACATGGCGGAGGTTTTCCTTCCTCTGTTGGATGGCTTTCTAGTCAACTTCAAGGAATCAAGATCCGTGATTAACAAGTAAAACAAAGTCTCATTACATTTTGTCACATGCCAACATATAACAAGGGTCACTTGTGTTTAGTGCATTCTTTTCCTTTTTAAATGAATTGTTTTACAATACATGCCGCAAGGTTTATTGTTTGGTAAACTATATGCAGTAATGCTGTGTTAATCTTCCTCATAATTTGCTATAGATTATAGATTTTTCGACTTTCTCCTTGCAAAACGTTCATGCCGCTCAATGCAAGAAAATAGCAGGTAGATTTCTCTCACATTTGCGACCCAATCTAATATATAGTTATCTCTCTCTGGAAAGCGTTTCCATACGTTGGCCAGCCTGCTTACTTCCTGCCTCCCATTTATATCAGCTGAACACCAAACCAATGAATTTCTAGTCTGCTGGTACCTCCTGTACATAAACACTTCTTATGACCGCTGGATTCAGAAAGAACTTACGTTATGATCTTGTGTTTTGCATAGTGTATGGGGCTTTTCCTTCATTATTATAAAACAATTACAGCAAAAGGTATAATCAATGCAAATGTTAAATTAGAAAACACATATGCAAACCCAGCACACCGTAAGACGGGGTTAAATTAGTAATTTGGGATTGTTTTAAAATAATAATAATAATTGTTTGTTCTTGTATAGCGCTGCTAGTTTTACATAGCGCTTTACAGAGACATTTTGCAGATACAGTCCCTGCCCCGTGGAGCTTACAATCTATTTTTTTTGGTGCCTGAGGCACAGGGAGATAAAGTGACTCGCCCAAGGTCACAAGGAGGAATTGAACTAGGTCCCCCTGCTTCAAACTCAGTGCCAGTCAGTGTCTTTACTCACTGAGCCACTCCTTCTCTATGTAAATATGGTTGTTTATCGGGAATTGGCAAATGTGTCAGTGCTATTTCTAGACATTTAAGTTGCATCTCTGTACAAACTGATTCCCTCAGATTTAAAGGCGTTGGGCCACTTTTACAGACCAAGTACTGGAATCCTTTCATAGATAGAAAACAAAAGTGACACCATCCAGCATTTGGGCACATTTATTTAAAAACAAAAAGATACACAAAGCAAAAGGAATTCATGCTGTGAGGAATATCTAAAGCCCCCATTGAAATCTGCAATTATGTGCAGGTTCTGTAAATTACTGCATTTCATATAGAGTATTTAGCACACATGCTTATTACCAGCAGCACACAGACTGTCCCATTGTCACACCTGACATGGAATCTTCCGAGTACCTCTGCTTATGAAAGTTCCAATGAAGAGACCTCTGCAGTCTTTGAAGTTTATGCACAAGACAACCTTGGAAGTGATTAATATATTAGTCTATTAAAAGGTAACAGCCCACAAAGTATCATGCTGAACAATGAAACACAAGTCATAAAGCACACTGTATTTTGCCTCATACATAGCTACACAGCGCATTTATCTTAATGAAGAATACAAAATGACAGATATAGGTATGTTATGTTCAATGGCAATATGTAATAATGTCTTGTACCTTTTCAGCTTGTACGGTCCATTCTGATGAATTGACTAAAACCTTACAGGAGCATTCGAAATCTCCAACAATGAACCACATTAATTTCAGTTCCGGAGACCCCCTGCTTCCTGAGATACTTAACAACCAAGGTGCTGCTGTTGCTCCATGATTCTTAAATCTCACATGGTACGGGAGCCTATAGGAATGATGATGGATGACGTGGCTTCCTATTGGGTCCCGTGCTGCTGGAGATTTAAGCCACCATATTATTCACCCAGTGGGGGATGCCACTTGCAGCACCTTCAGAGGTAAATACAGATGCAGCCACGAGTATCCGAACACTTGCCCTGGAAAATCTGAGGCAATCTCCCAGTAATGCTGCAACATTTCTGTGACATTTCTGCAGACAGACTAATGGCCCATAGGATTAACACAGCAGGGGTCCCTGGCAGTCCCATTCGATGGGCCATTAGTCTTTCGGCAGAAATGTCACAGAAATGCAGCATTACTGGGAGATTGCCCCAGATTTTCCAAGGCAAGTTTTTAGATACTCGTGGCTGCATCTGTATTTCGGGAAGTAGGGAGTGTCCCTTGAGCTGAAATGAACGCAGTTCATCTCTGGAGACTCCCTGCTTCATACCTAGAAAGAAGGAAGAAAAGAAAAATCGGCGGAACCGCACCTTTAAGCATTAGCACCACTTATTAAATGTTGTCCTCCTATACATTGATTGTGCTATTCTAGATGAGCATATTAAATATTAATCTTTATGGAAGTACATACTAAAATTAAACGCTGTGGCACACTTTGGCTTCTTGGTGCTTTTACCATTATGCAAACACCAGTCTATCCCCCTCTCCCACAGCTTATTGGACCAGATTCCAGAGATGTTTGCCGACACTAACGAAAGTGAGACTGTCTTTGCTCCTGTTATCCAGGCCGGCATGGAGGCGCTAAAGGTTACCATTCCCTTTCCATACATCGTACACATCGTGTTTTTCGCTTTTTGAAAAGTTGCTGACAAGAACCGAAACAAAGGCTGCCATTTATGGACATTTCCAATGCTTTTATCAAATCTCATGCAAAAGACGATAGAACTAAAATGTAACTAAGGTCTGATAGTGTTAGGGAGCTTTCATTCTTTTCATTTCCAGTTTTCAATTTGTTAAAGTTACAGTCATACCATATATTTTAAAAACATTTTTAATGCCCTGTTTTCACAAACTTAATTTATGTTGTCTAAAGTGATCCTTTTTAGTCTTCTTTTTATTACTGCCCGGGGTACTGTATATTGTTTTGTACACTTTAAGTTCTTTACACATGTTTCAAAAAAAGTGTTCCTTTTCTTTTTAAGCAGTTTGCTGTCTAAAAAAGGCTCTTTATGTTATTTCTTAAGAAAAATGAAACCGTGAGGGCATCATTGTTCTCATAAAACTTTTGGGCTAATTGTTTTGCACTGTTAAAGTATTAGTTCTGGTTTATGGAAGAAGAAAAAAAAGTGTGTGAGGGAATTAAAGATGAAGGATGTTCTGTACTTTGTCCAACAATTTCAATGAGTGAGATTTGGTGGCCTCTGAATCAAAAACAATATAAACGTTCAAGTAGAGAAACTGCCCTGAGGTCCGTGAGAAACACAATGGAAAATTAGAGCAAATTGCATCTGCGTCAATGTATTATCGTATTTTGCTCCAAGTTTTGCAACGTACGTTAGTATGCTACTTAGCTCATTTTATTAACAATCCCTATCTTGCATTTGCGTCAACAAAAATAGGCCAGGTCTGATGTGGTCTAAGCTATTTTAGCAAACAACTTGCGTCATGTAAAAAACACATTCTTACATTTGACGCATGAAAAAGAAGCAATGCATAAAAAAACCTAATATATAATTTCTGTGCTCGCAAGACTCCTAATGTTTCAAAACTTTTCAAATATTCATTTATCAATCAGTATTAATAAATTTGCAGGTGCGGGCTACACACACACTAATCCAGCCACAAATTGTATAAATATTATACAAATATTGAAAGCTAGGGGTCCGTTGCTGCGGGGAAAAAAATTCAATGATTTTATTGATAAAGTGAATGAAAGAATAAGGGAGAAAAAGGAGACTAGTCTTTCACGGCAACAGGCTTTTTGTCAGGTTCAGAGATTAATGGTTGACCTTGATAAAAACCTTGAAACGTGTGTCTCCTTTTTTCACTCCAGTTTATGCTTTTATTTGAGGGTTTTTTCCTCCAATGGACTCCAGAGTATGCCTTTTAATATTCATTAAACATCTTGCAGTCCGTGAGACTATTTATGAAAGCATGAAGAGGATTTCCCCGACTGATTGAAAGTTGGACAGACCTGAGTGTAATAGTCCCTAAAATTACTAATCTAGGCCCCTAACCATTAAGGCCGAGGAGCCATCTTTCACATTCCTCCAGATTCAAATGAATGACACTAAAACTTTCCTCAGCGCGGGGCAGGCAGCTCACAGCATATTGAACATAATTCCAAAAAACAAGACAAAATAAAAGACTATAAAGATGTTTTCCTTTGTAACAGGCAGCAGAATGTGCAGGAAAGCTATTTATCTTCCATTCATCTCTGCCAACCGCAGAAGCACCAGGGAAACTGAAGAACAGAGATGACAGGAAACTGATTAATACGGATAAAGAAAAGGTACTTTCAGCTGCCAATCCTACATGATAACTACAGTACATGAGCGCCGACTTTATTCAGAAAAGAAAATCATAGTATTCAGTTTAATTTACAGTTTAAGATAACAATTGATGCTACTCTGAGAGGCAGTCAGTCAATTAACATGGGGAATCCCATGGCTTTATTCTGCATTCCAGCCCTCTGAATGTTTCATGCAACGCTGCTCGTGCGAGGCAATTTCATCCTGATTTAACTGAACTATGCAGAAGGTTCAAAACATGAACCGACGGAATGTATCTTTTCACATTTGATACATACTAAATTTAATGTAAAACAGCATGGCATATTAATAATATTACGAATTGTTTAGTAGCACTGAATTTGAATTGAATGCTGTATGAACTACAAATAAAGACATATTTCTGTTTGGAATGATATAATTATGTACGCATACCTTTCAGAAGTTGGACATGTAATATAAATGCCGGGTTGTCTCCTTGGTTTCACCCATTATGCTGTGCCCACAATACCTCTGCCCACTTTCAAATAACACTTGAGGCTCAAACAACATATTACAGAGGGTACTGCTTTGAGTTAACCAATTAACATTAGGTACTCATTATTGGACCTATTTCATTTAAAATGACAAATGAGTTCACTGTTTGTTTGTAAAACAACACCAGACTGAGCATGATATTTCATTAACCCCTTGCCTGTCAGAGGAGATAACGCTACAAGTAAGTGAACTTTTTTTCCCCTTTCCACTTTAATACAGTGACAGTGTATGACATTGAGCATTTCCAGCACTAATTCCTTCCTTCCCTTCACAGACTCTCTTCTTGCCCCAGACTAATATTTATGAAAGCCTGGCTAAGGATTGTGTGGCCACTGGATGCTGCGTGGATCTTTTCCTTTTCCCCAACCAGTACACTGATGTGGCCTCCATGGGCACAGTGACCATGCTTACAGGAGGTACCCTTTACAAGTACAATAACTTTCAGGTAAAGCCCTACATCTGCTTCCTTGAAACACAGTGCCTCATCCTGCGCTCCTTTTGCTTAATTGAACAAGTTCTACATTTCTATACAGACATGCCATCTAGTTCTAGCTGTATTTCGCTCTTGAGATTAATTTATTTGCATGCACCTTTATTGTTGTTAGATCATTTATGGGTATAGCTCAGATCAGTGGTTCCCAATCATTTTAAACTGGGCCCCCCTAAAGCAAATGCTCCGCCCATGATACTCCCATCCTGTATTCAGGGCACACATAAAGATGACCATGGCTTGATGGATGCTTCCCCCGAAAAATCTTATTTAAATCAATAAAGATAGCATTTATATGGAAAACGGTTATTGGGCCATTAATGCAGGGAAAATGTCCCTTTCTGTATGTCACACACTGTCTTACACTATTTAAACTCCTCTCTTTAGTTTTCACTGTGCCCTCATTTTTTTGGTCATTTGTTCTGCCTTGTGTGTATTTCCTCCCTGCCATTGACACCTACACCTGAGGTTTGGAAACGCTGCCCTAGATGAGCATTATACATTATTAGTTAGGATAATTGCATTACTTCAAATACTGTAAAACATGGTTGCTTAGCTTTATTATGGTGAGAGTTAACTGCAATATACTGTGTATATCGTTGACCTCTCTTACCCTGGGGTTTATTGTATCTTTATTTTCCCATAATATATGAACCTTTGCTTAACTAGTTGCAGGAGTATAATGTTATCTGTTTTTAGACTGTGTCCAGGTCAGAATCTGTGTATGAACAATGGTTTGTGTTTTAATGCCATCTGCTGGTGATCTTGCTCATATTTTCAGTATGTTACATTATTTTGTTCCCATGTTGTAGGTACACACAGATGGCCAATATTTTCTAAATGATCTCAGGAAGGATGTTGAGAAACGAATAGGATTTGATGCTATCATGAGGGTTCGCACAAGCACAGGTACGTTGAGCATTACAAATAATAACTATCCAACAACCAGATCGTTCACCAGTTTTAGTTAAAACAATTTATGGCAATTGACAGATATATCAATATTATAGTTCACAATTGCTGTCTGCTACTAGTGTTAAGTTACCAATAAGTGGCCTAGATCCATTAAGCTTTGTTAACGTACAGTAAAGACAATAATGTTAAACCATGTGAATATCACAATGTTATAGCATAACGGATATGCTACTGAGGCGTTATCATATCTGTGCCTATCCATAGAAGTTAAGGTTAACACAGGCACTTAACGTTACATTATTTGTCTTGGCTTAACTTGTCGTTACTCCCATCCAGACCCGGAAATAGGGCCTTTGCCGTGTCCGGGTTAGGCATAATTGACTTAAGTTATTTTCCGGCAGTGTTTCCCTCTCTTCTGATTCTCCCCACTACAGCATATGCCCTATTTCGGTTCCTGAATTGGAGTGCCAGCAAGATTGACATAACGCCACGTTATTGGATAATAACGCAACGTTATGCTACAATAACGTGACGTTAAGCCTATCTTAATGAGATGAAGTTCAGACATTGTGTATATAATTAGCTTTGTGGATACCATGTTTACTCAAGGAATATAATGTCCGATCTTGTTTTAGGTAACACGTTAATGAGTCCTGATTACAGGAGATGGAGTTTAGTGAATCTAGACCAGTGTGCTTTTCAGGTTGTCTTTGTTATGTCTCTGTCAATTACATCTACTTTTCCTAATGAAATATTTTACTTTGGTACAAAAGTCATAATGTTTTGCAAAGCAAACGCAATGAACTCATGCATCTGTAATAAACTAATTTGTGTTTGTTCATGTTAGAATATCACTGATTTCTTTATTAACTACTTGTGAAGCGCTATCAGTGATTCATTTGCATTATAGTTTACAAATGTACAATCTGTAAATAATAATGTATCGTCATAAATGCAGAAGATGTACACAGCAGTGTATTTTTCAGACACAATTGGTAACTGCCCAAACCTGCAAACTTATGCTGCGTTAGATAAAGTAACTTGCTATTACTTATCCCAGTAAAAGAGGCAGATTGATTTGACGCATGCCACCCAGGGTACTAAATTGATATGTTGGCCGTACCCCAGGTTTCCGGGCAACTGACTTCTTTGGTGCCATTTACATGAGCAACACAACGGATGTGGAAATGGCTGCCGTGGACTGTGACAAGGCAGTGACCATGGAGTTCAAGCACGATGACAAACTGAGCGAGGACACCGGAGCATTAGTGCAGGTATATTATTATATCAAACCGCTTTCAGTGTTTCATGTACCGTCAAAAGTTAGATCTGAAACCTAAATGTGCATTCTCTAGTCTAGATGTTATCCAAATGACCATTTATTAACAAACACGCTGTGGTTTTGCAACGTAACCATAAACCCAATCTAAAGGGATAGGGAAATACTTCTTCCGTTATATTTCCAATTATTTCATTCTGTACTGCTGTTATTTCATTCTTGGATGTACCACTGAAAGGTCTTTTAAATCTGGCAGTGGCAGTATGTCCAGCCCATGCCTCAAATGTCTGGATATGTTTCTTTCCTGAGGCCTAATTAAATAGATTTTCTACAAATACTGTATGGGTTTCGATATTCTTGTTTATTGTGGACCCTACCCATGACCGGATTATAAACAATATTTTTCCTCCATTCAATTGTTACTTCAACAACATTTATGCATTTATTTTAGAATAGCAATTAGCAGTTGCATACCATCATTATAGGGCAAAAATAAGTGAATTAAACTCTTGATTTTGTACACCACCTAAACTGGCTGAATAGGAATAAGACATTATAGATAAAGTTATAATAGCTTTCAGGACTATAGTATGCCACGCGA